>NC_057813.1:661872048-662132452 GCF_018294505.1 Triticum aestivum | reverse complement strand
ACCCTTTAGTCCCGGTTCATGGCACCAACCGGGACTAAAGGCCTCTTTTCAGCAGCCCAAAGGGCGGGAAGCAGAGGCCTTTGGTCCCGGTTGGTGGCACCAACCAGGACTAAAGGGGCGGAATTGGTCCCGGTTGGTGCCACGAACCGGGACTATATAAGTTCACACTTAGGAATTTTCCACTCTCATCTCGCAGTTGCCGCCCCCGACAACACCGACGATATCGACGCCGCTAGGCTGCCCCAATGCCGCCCGCTGCCCCCACCGCCATTGTCGTCGTCGCCGCCGCCCACACACTCACCGTTGCCCGCGCCCTTGCCGTTGCCCGCTCCCCTGCCCCGACGTGTGCCGCCCTGATGCGCACCGCCCCGGCCCGCCCCTGTCGTCTCTGTCATCGTCGCCCCCTACCCCGCCCCCGTCGACGCCGTCGCCCCCGCCGTCGCCGTCGCCATCCTCCTCACTTGTTCCGGCCGGCGCAGCATTTTCTTTCATTTATATATATGCTTATTTTTTCATATGTATATGCTTGTTTTTTCATACATATGATGATATATATGCTTGTTATCATAATTGTTTTTGTTCATATATATATGATGATTTTTTTATAGAATATGATGTTTTTTTCATAGATGATCACATATATATATGATGTATGCATGGATGTGGATGAAATATATGATATTTTTTTGTTCATAGAACATGATGTTTTTTATTCATAGTTTCTTTGTTCATGAGAGAGGCGGGGACGTCAAGGGATCATAGATGTAATGTTTTCAGAATTTTCTATCGTGCATAGACCGATTTTAGACCACGGGATAGGAAAAAAGAAAATAAAAGAAGAGGAAGAAAGAAGAAGAGGAGAGGAAGAAGAGGACAAATAAATAAGAAGAGGAAAAAAGAAGAAAAAGAAGAGGAGAAGAAGAAAGGAATAGAGGAGAAAGAAGAAGAAAATAGAAATTTCTATTTTTATCTTCTTTCTCCTCTATTCCTTTGTTCTTCTCCTTTTTTGTCTTGTTTTTTTTCTTCGATTGCTTCTCTTCTATTCCATTATTTTTCTCCTCTTTTTATTTCTTCTTTTGTCTTCTTATTTTTATCGGGTATGTCGTTGTCGATATACCCCCTCCCGATAACTTCAACACGAGGGGGGGTCGATATACCCCCTCCCCGATAACATTATTTTCCCATGTATGTATGTCGTGTCGTTGTCGATATAACCCCCTCCCGGATAACTTCGACATGAGGGGCGGTCGATATATATACCCCCTCTCGACCATGATAACTTATACCATAGGAGCACCCCCCTCGGCCCTCTCACTCAACCAAAACTCTCGAGGACACCCAAACCCTAGAAAAAAACGATGTTGGTCACCTACCCCCTCCCGCCGCGCCCCTACCCGACAAGCTCTCTCGAGGCCACCAAATTTACCAAGTTAAAAGAGTGTTGTCGTCGAGGCCACCCCAAACCCTTGAAGCGTTGTCGAGGAGGCCACCCCAAACCCTTGAAGTGTTGTCGAGGCCACCCCAAACCCTAGAGAAGCAGCGTCGAGGCCACTAATATGATTCCTTATTGTGATTATATTAGCTAGCTAGTTCTACGTTTTCCACTAATATATCCAGCTGTCATGTTTGAATAATAATTGCCATGTTGTAAATATTTGCAGAAACTATGGAGCACCCCCGAGACGAAGCAACAGAAGCGATGTTGGCGGACATAATCGCACAAGGAAGTGATGTCGTTGCGTTGTTTCTCACCGACACTGATGGTCAGGAAGGATAGGGTAGTGAAGAAGGCTATGATTATGATGGCTCCGGTGACCCATTAATGTCGGTACAAGAAGAGGGCTATGTTCATGAAGGCTCCGGTGACCCAATGGAGGTACAAGAAGGAGACCATGATGACGGCTCCGGTGACTGAACCGAGTCCGGCTAGGTATATATATATATTAGTTAAGCCCATGTTGACTAGTTAATTGATGCATTCATTGTTTTCATATGTACACATATTAATTAACTCTCGTCTTTATTCTTTTCTCTAGCCCTCCGGATCGACCTCAACTTCGGTAAAGAAACGAGGCCCGAAGAAAAAGTTGCGCTCGGATGAAAGGTTTTAGATCACAGCAATCGCGCGCGATGGCAAGCCGATTGAACCCATCCGGACAAGGGATGCATTTCGTGCTCAGTGCGGGGTTCTTGTTAGGGACAAGATCCCGATCAGTATCTAGCAATGGTTAAAGCCTAAGAAGGAAGACCCTGAGGTGTCTTATGTCTCCGATATGCAGAAAGAAGATCTTTGGACAACGCTTAAGGCAAATTTCACCCTACCGCCAGAGGAGATCCAAAGAATCCAGTTAAAGAGCAATTGATCAATTATCATGCTCTTAAGAAGATGGCAGAACTATTCAGGAGGTGGAAGAATGAGCTGAAAACGATTGTCGACAAAGAAAAGACACTAGAATTCATCGGAAAGTATGAGAAGATCAGAGATCAATGGCCCGCATTTGTGGCCCACAAGACATCGGAAAAGAGTAAGAAGATGTCAGCGACAAACAAGATTAATGCTGCGAAGAAGAAGCATCACCATCGCACGGGGTCAGGTGGTTACCTCAAAGCCCGACCTTTGTGGGAAAAGGCTGAGAATGACCTGATTGCTAAAGGGGTCGAACCAGAGACATTGAACTGGCCAGACCATTGCCAGACTTGGTTCTTCAGGGTTGGCGGAACCTTGGACCATGTATCAGGGAAGTGCGTTTGGATGAAAGAGCAACTGTGAATACCCGTCAAGAGGCTTCAGGAGTATATCGAGAAAGCGCAACAAGGGATGTTTGTTCCAGACAGAGAGAATAACGAGCTCACAATGGCCCTAGGGAATCCTGAGCACCCTGGACGGACACGAGGCACGCCAGGCTCCCTTTCGTGGAAGGATGCGTTTCCGGACGCATGGGGTTACAAAACCCAGGAGAGGAGGAAGAAAGTGGAGCATAGCCAACTACAGGCACTGCACGAAAGGGTACAAGGGCTAGAGGAACGAGAAGCAAATCGCAGCAAATGACCTGCCGAAGCTTCCCTTGAAGCTACCCCGCCATCTCAGCAGAGAAGCAGTGTGGCTTCCACCGAGCAGACTCAGCAGTTGGAGCCTGTCTTCACGGCTCCTGCTAGCTACCTCGTGGATGCTATCACGGAGTCTCAACATTGCCACCTTATGATGCGATGGATGACATTGAAAGTCAAGGCGGCTGTTGGCTCTGTTATACCTAATGAACCTGGCTCAAGCTACCACGGCCAGCCGATTCCAAAAGGATATGCTAGGGTGATGGTGGATCAAATAACGGACGGATTTGAGGATCTTCAGCTTGACCACCCTACGGGTGAAGGGGAGATTCGGCTGGGTTCTTCTCTGAAGACTCCATGCCTATGGCGGAAGGATCTCATCAACCTTCCGAACTGGATGCCTCCGCCTCCTCCTCCTCCTCCGGTGAGTCAGGGCACTCCGTCTCCTCCTCCGCCTCCTCCGGTGAGTGATCAGGGGACTGAGCCTCCTTCTCCGGCGTGTGGCGGCACTCCGCCTCCTTCTCCGCCTACGCCAGCGCACCCGAGCAGCCAGCTGCCTCCTCCTTCTCCGCCTCGTCAACAAGGGAGGAAGACACCCTCCGCCGCTCCGGCTGCTCCGGCGCGTCATCCTTCTCCTCCGCCTCGCAAGAAAGGAAAGACAGCCACAGCCGCTCCGTCTGCTATGGTGTCTAGCAGTACAGCCAGAGGCAGGCAATACAGATACGGTCCTTCTCTGAACACTCCAGAGAAGTTACCATACGAGAGGAGCCAGGAGGAAAACGCGAAGATCGTGCAAGCCGAAGTGACCAACTTTTTTGAAGGGGTCAAAGCAAAGAAAAATCCACCTCCAGAGGAGAAGATAGATCCGGTAAAAGTGAAGCGTACTCTGGCTGCCCTGACGAAACCACCAAAGTCTCCGATGAAAGACAACTATGAGCGCATTCTTACAAATTTATTTATTGAAGCGGAGCGGTCGGGAATACTGTCAGTGATCAAAGGTTAGCAGAACGACGAGTTGGGAAAAAAGTTTCCCAGCTCGGCGAACAAGCGAACCAATCATTGCCCCCACTCTAGGTGTCTAGCGTTGTCGCGAATCATCCGGGCGGGATGGTGCCCGGTTATAACGATCTTGGATATTACCTGCCCAATGATGCACATTTTGATTTCTTGGAGGTGGACAAACACAAATACGTGTACGGGAAGCCTCTCGTCAAAGATGAAAAATCTCTAACAATGATGATGCGAAGATTCCATGATTAGTATATGAAAACCTACAGAGAGTCTGAGCGGATGAATATTTTGACGATCAGAGTTAAAGAGGAGCATGACCTCGTTGGAATTGAACTGTTGAATGTTCCATGTGAGGAGTTCTTCAAGTTTTTCAATCTAAAGGCCCTCGATAAGTTAATGATCACTTGCTACTGCCTGTAAGTAGTACTACTTCTGTCATTAAGTCTCTATATATAGGTCGGCTCTTTCATTGCATGTATTTTTAATTATTATCACTATATTATGCAGATTGAAGATCGACGAATTGAAGAAAAGATAAATCGGTGATATTGGGTTCCTTAACACAAATCTCATAGATGCATATATGGTTAAATTTCAGGCCAAAGATACCGAGGCCAAGCTACTACAATCGTTTGTATTAAATCAAAACAAAGCTATAATACTCTTCCCTTACGAATTTGAGTGAGTGTTACTGTCTTGTGCATATTCAGTTTCCCTTATTAGTCGAGGTTATAGTAATGTAATTGATGAGTTATGTATGCGTGCGCAGCTTCCACTATATTCTCCTAGAAATTAAGCTTGAGCAGGGACTAGTAACCGTCTTAGACTCAAGACGAAAAGATCCCAAGGAGTACGCGGACATGACCACAATTCTAGAGAAGTAAGTTAAATCGATCATTATCGCACCATATCGGCAACTTCAATTTGTTCATTTCCTGATATGAAGTAATTGTTTTCTTTGTCTGGCAGGGTTTGGAATAAATTCACCTCAAAAACTCTGGGACTGCCGAAGAAGCTGCATGACACCCGAAAGTAAGTACTATAGTAGCATGTTCCACGCATCTCCTATAGTGATTTAAGCGCTAGTTTCATCAATACCATTTAGCATGCTTGCTATATAATTATCAGTCTGATAGACCTCTATTTCTTGTAAAGTGGTTGTGGCAGGAACAAGGGAATAATTACAGTGGATACTACATTTGCGAATCCATCCGCCACACGACCTGTGAGCGGGGCTACTCTGACAAACAATATGAAGTGCATAAATAGTAATATTCACAATTTTATTTTATTACCATCATTCGTGTTCAGTTTCATTTACTCATATATATGTATTGACCCCCTTCTTCAAATTAGATATTTCGAATGCGGGATGAACTCCTACCACCAGATCGTATGAGAGGAATTCAAGAGGAATTGGCGGCATTCTTTCTTGACCACATGATCGACAAAGACGAAGAATACCATGTGGACCCTGCGTTCATTTGGAATTAGGAGATTATATTGTAAGAGATAATTATATTGTATATATGTAGCCAGTGGCGTCAGATAGATATACAAGAACTTGTTGTTCGACCAATCTCTCAGAGTAGGAGAGGTGGTCGATATCACTTCTCTCTGTATGCATATGTTCATGACGATCTTCTGTTTCCTTCATTTGCTTACTAGCTAGCATGTCTAGTCCTCCCTATTTGTATAGTACGTACGTCGACCAAGCATGGAGATAAGAGAGGACACTTCTCTGTATTAATTAGATAGCTAACACAATATATGAAACACCTAAATTAACCCCCCAAAACCCCCCTACCCCCCTTCAAAAAAAACAAAAACGCCAGCACCTGAAATGCTGACGCGTGGATGCCTATTGGTCCCGGATGGTGCCACCAACTGGGACCAAAGGGCCTCCTGCCTTGGCTCGCCGCACATGCCACGTGGAGGCCCATCTGTCCTGGTTGGTGTAAGAACCGGGACTAAATGTTGAGGGCATTAGTAACTGATTTCAAGAACCGGGACTAAAGGCCCTTAAGAACCAGGACAAATGCCTTGTTTTCTACTAGTGTTAGTCAATCAATATCGATTTATGTGTGCATGCGACCATTGAGAGAAGAAGATTAAATGAAGGCCATTGCATGCTGTAATTAAGGATAGACATGTAGCCTATACCTAGAGCACAAGTTGGTGCATTTGTCAATCAATATCGATTTAGATTAAAGGCTAAACGCATTGGAAGTGTAGATGTACTACACTCTTTGTTTTTTAGCCGATGTACACTCTGTGTTGGAAGACCGAGGGAGTACACGTGCATGCACTCACATACACAGCCAGGGTGGTTCGCTCGCAAGGGTTGGACTCCTGTCGCACCTGCGTAAAGTTTTGTTTAACTGATTTCTTTGCTCTGCCAACTGACATGTGGGACCCAGAAACCAGGTGACAATTTAACCAGTCAACAAAGTGCCACGTCGACTATGTGGCCGGTCAGTAGGGTGCAATATGGTGATGTATGATGAGCTAGTTATCGTATAACCACCGCAAAACTATATAGTGACCGTAAAGAGCGTATTGTTACATACATTGACCGCCAGTGTATTTTTCTTGTTTCAAATTAATCCATATTAACCAAAAAGGATGCAGTATGGACTAGTTCTAGTACTGCTTTGATGTGTCCCGTCAACTCACCGAACGAGGAGAAGCTTGCTTACTACGCCTCTCCCTCGCCCACGTGCGCGTTGGTTCGCAGGACGAGGAGAGGGTTTTGACTACAGCGCCCTCTCCCTCTCCCTCTCCCTCGCCCTCTCCCTCACGGTGGACGTGTAGTAGTTCAATCGGTGTCAGATTGCCAGAAGCATATTGTATTAGTTTCATCATTGTTGGACCTTCCGAAGAGGCGAAGAGCCAACTGCAAGGTTCACACGAGTACAAACTATTGAACCTCCCGAAGAGGCAAAGAGCCAAGCGCAAGGTTTTATAGGCGTTGTCGTCCTAGTAGGAGAGTACTACAACTATGACGAACGATGCTACTGTATGATGACGCCACGTCACGTATATCCAAAGCTGTGCGACCTTTTTTTCTCAAAGAGCATGTTGGAGCCCGTGCAACAACCACACAAGTTGCACGTACACATAACGCATTTACTAGTAATAAATTCTAAAGTACAAATGCCAGTGTGCTACACAAGTTCATCTCCAATTCAGGTGATAAATTTGTGCACGACTAGTCTACATATATTCACAGCGCTACCATTCACAATTTACCGTACTCCACTTAGACATTATAGATGGGCTACATGTCCTCCTCCAGGTTCCAGTCCCAGGTGTTCTTCGTGGATGGCACGATCCATAGCAGTGGGCATTGGGAATCATTGTCGCAGCTTTCTAGTCTGGTTCCACACGATGGAGACTCATCCAAGCTGAAGCGGCATAAATCAGGGATAGCGTGTCCCAACATGTCGTTCATTCGGAGGTCCGCACTGAAGACACAACCATGCTTCATGAACGGCAGGCCTTCCATGTCGTGCACGGAAGGTGGCATCCGCTTAACAATGGGGTAGTTGTCCCTAATGAAAAGCGAGTACTCTCCAAGAGTGTTCCTGGACACCCACGTAGCATCACGGGGGTCGAACTCAGCGCCGTTCATCTGGTACATGCGGCATCTCAGATCTGGACACATGATGACGTACATAGTCAAGATCCATGCATAATAAGGTTGTGCTCAAACATGGCAGTCAGTAATACTGTGCAGCAAATAGTACTACTCCGGTATAGAGGAGGTAAAATAACCGGCTTATTATATACAGCCACTCTTGGCTACATGGATGAGATAGTAAGACATGGAAAAACAAAAATGGTGGCAGCTAGTGGGTTCAAGTCTTGAAGGGCCTAGCTAGCTATACTCATCCTACAAGGTAAAAAGTACTCCTACTAGCACTAGTAAGTACTAGAACAACAATGAAAGAGAAGGCGAGAGGGTTAAAAATGGAATACCTGGGTAGATGGTGACGGTCCGATCGTGGAAGATTGTGTGACCATGTTGCACATCAGTGGTACCATGGGTACCGACTGCTAAGATAGTTGACCCGAACATGCCAAAGTCAGCAACAAGGTTCTAGGTTAGACTGAATCACGGATGCAAATGCACATCCAGGATCGGTGATCTTATTTTGATCAGGGGATGACTAGTCCCTGCAAAATAATGGAGTACCGTTAGGGATTCAAATGATGGTTTGTGCATTCTGTTTGTAATCTCCTGTACCGTAGGATGGCAACCAGATGAAACGAGTCCCCTGGCTTGTCACCGCGAAGATGCGGCCTACATGGCGCACGGCGTCTTCAAACGTGTAGGTGTACAAATATGCCGCCGCCAACATGCGCCAGACTCTACCGTTACTACCTCTTGCATTGATGGCAATCCTTATGTCGAACACCGCAATGAGATAGTAATCATCGTAGCCGCGTTGCTTTGTCCGCGGATCTGCAATTGCTATCTTCTTCAATCTCATGTAGGCATTATCATACGTATTGAAGCCCAGCCAGTCCGGAAGGTCGATCCCAATGGTGGAGAAGGGGTCTACCGGAATGGCCGCACTGCTGTGGATGTTGTGCAAAATGATGGTGGTATCCGGCTGGACATATGCAAGCCAATCTTCATTGGCACTGACCCGGACCTATATATAAGATGGTGGGAAGCGGATAAATTACGGGATGGAAATGGAATAACTAAGTACTACTTGATCAAACTCCATTGCTGACCTGCTCATCGGACAAAATCAAACTACCTCTCAACATCGGCAACTCGAGCGGAGTCAACGTGCAACCATGGCCAGGGAGCGGTGGACTGTTCGAAGGATTGTCCCATAGAAGAACCATCTCCTCGAGGACGCATGGAAGACCAACAAGCATAGCCTTTTCCCAATCCTGTTTAAGCACCATCTTGAAAAAGTTCGTCCAGGAAGCACCGAGTCTTCCGGCGGTGAGGACGTTGGAGCGGCCTGCGGTTTCTCCCAGAGGATCGTCGTCCAAGGTCTCCCAGCCCCAACAAGGAGGAGAACCGCCTGGCAAATCCATGGGAGGAGCGACAAACTGCCTTCTCTTTGGGGGGAGGGGAACTGGCGAGGAGCAGATAAGAGCGTAGTAACCGCAGGGCCTCGTCCCTTCCAACTGTAGATCATTCCTTCGCGAAGGGGTGAGGCTATTATTTACTAGTACTAGTACTAGCATTATGGGACATTATGGGATTGCATTATACTGTAAATAATAGCACTAGTAAGAAATTTTTGTCACTAGGTAGTAGTTATTGCCGTGGATTAAGAAATTTTGGGTATGTTTTTGCTATTTTTTGTACAAGCAAACTAGTGTCAAAAAACGTCTTACATTATGTGACGGAGGAGTACGTACTTGTACAGTAGCAGTACTAGTACTACTTTTTCTCAACTAGTAGTGCGGTGTACTGTACTTCTAGTCTAGTCTAGTATAGTGCACCAGTTTTGAACTCTTGAATCTCAGGGCCAAGGAGCTACATAGTTGGAAGTGGAGGGTACTACTGTTCTCTAGAACCATCGTTGTACTATCAATGCAGGGAAAGTACACCTGCGTAGTAGCCTAGTGGGTACTCTCGGTGCTCTATTCAGCCGCTCCTCTCATGTAGCTGGCCTACTCTCACGCACACACTAGCAGCATGTTTATCATCGAAGATTACTGTGGGGGCAGAACATTTGAGTTATTTGATACAGCGAGACTAGGCTTTTCGCTTCCATTTGTGGAGGTGTAATGGATCTCATCGAACTTTGTTAGTAGTTCCTTCTTTATGAATGAGATGAAGCAAAGCTTTTGCCTCCATTTCAAAAAAAAACACGCCAAGAGGAATTTCTTTTATAGTAGAGCCGATAATGGAGTGAAGTCCATGCGCGCAATGCCACAAGCTATAGAGTAGTAGTAGAGCACTTTATGTACAGAGCCATATTGCACAGTTCCCAATGCCCCGCCAGGATTTTTCGACTCCTCGGGCTTAATTGGGAGGCGCTAGTTTAAATATTCTACTAGCTGATGAGGAAGCTGCAAGCAAGGTGCGGCTAGGGTGAGCACGCGAGCCACGGGATGCTGGGAAGGAAAACCCATTCATGTGGCTAGGCAATCCAGTGCACCCAGATTGGGGTGCCGCACGTCCGTTTGACTTCAAAACTCAGGCCATGTTTGGTTCATAAGTCCTAGGACTTTTTCTAGTCCCAACTAAAAAGTCCATAGTCCCTAAAAAGTTCCTCCATGTTTGTTTCCAGGGACTAAAAAGTCCCTAGTCCCTCCCTAGAGGTTATTAATGACCATGTTATCCCTAGTATACAGAAAAATAACAACCAAACAACACCATGGGGCGGCGGGGCAATGGGTGCAGGGAGGGGCATTGTTGGAAAAGTCCCAAAAAGTCCCAAAAAAGACTCTCCTTGTGAGTCTTCTTCATTTAGTCCTCAAAAGCAACTTTTAGTCCCTAGTAGTCCCTCATGTTTGGTTAAAAAGCATTTAAGAGGGACTTTTTCTATTCCCTACACCAAAAAGTCCTTGAAAACAAACACCCCTTCAAACTACTCATGTAAAACAAAAAGGCCACCATGCGTTCGGCCAGGATCGAACCCACAAAACGAGGTAGTACTCGTTGGAGTACACTCCTGTGACCACTAGTACTACTCGTTGGAGTACAATGCAACCTAGAATCGCCTTTTGTCGCTAGTAGTACATTATTCCTTACAAGAAACCCCTAATAATGCAAGAAACCACTAATAATGCCAAGAAACTACTACCACTTGCATACGTGGCAGACTTAAGATAAGACTACCTTATCAACCATTGTGCATGCTCTTACCAACCAGCCCTACCAAGAAATGACTAGTCGACTACTCTACAAAGTGTCGTTATAGGCATGTTTCAACCCATGGCCCTATCTGGATACATTTGTTGTCAATCTAACCCTGCCATCCAAACACCAATTTGGTTAGAGTTAGTTCAGGGTTAGAATCTAACTCTAACCTCTCACAGGACCCATGTCGCCCATTAAGTCAACACCTTCTATTTGACCGGGCGTTATGACTTGTGGGACCTACATGTTAGTCTGCACAAAAATCCCCAAGTGACCTCCTACCTTCGGCCCGTCCACCTAGTCATCCTCGGCCATGGGACGCAGCCACCACCGCCGGCAGAAGGCGAGGTCGAAACCGCCGGCGGTGCGGAGCCCATCTTGCGGTGGCCCGGATGCCAGCTCCGTCCGGCGCTCGCGGTCGCTAGCTAGCCAAGATAGCTCCATCTAGCTGCTTGTCTGCAAGGTTTGCTAGCTAGATTGGCACGCGGCGGCGGCTTGCTCGCGCGGCCGCGCTAAGGACAGCCATATGGCTCGAGCGAAGGCCAGCGCGGTGGCTTGCTCACTTGTGAGTCACGCTCGGGCCAGGATGCCAACCCGTGCGGAGGCCAGCACGGCGTCAGGCCCATCCGGCGAAGCGACGGCCAACTCGCTCATCACCGGCGCCACTGACGAACACGCATCAGTACTGTTTGAAGCAATATGTCAGGAAAAATAATGATTTGAGGGGGAATAACAGGATAGAAGGTCAGATGTGGGTCCTCGTGTCAACGGTCAAACAAATGTGTTGGTTTAAGCTGCCTCGTCAGCACGGACGTGTGGGCCAACCCTGTCATAAATGGGTTTAAACAACCTAATCGGTAGGTACTAGGTAGTAGTTTTGGCGTGGATTAAGAAATTTTGGGTATGTTTTTGCTATTTTTTGTACAATAGATTCTTCCTAGGGCTGGTTGAAAGTGGTAGTTTTTTGTTAAATACTCTACATATTGTAAGTAGGAGTGAAAGTTAAGCTTTGGAAGCCAATAAGCAAGGCTAGTTACATAGTGCATATGTGTACATGATTGAAAGTAAATATCAACCATGAGTGACTAATATCTTGATGGAAAACTCGAAACTATGGAAATACTAGGAATTTTTTTGCATGGTTGGAAATACTAGCAATGTTCATGTGCGTTGCAACGGATTATAATTAGAATAATACTTATTCACAAACTTGATACAAAACACTCTAATTTTGATATACATATATCACTAGAGATATATTATGTTTCAATTAGAATATATTCCTTGGGCTATTTTGGTGAGGTCAGGGAGGGATGTGGTTAGTTTTAAGATACTAATTATGAGTTTTTCTGCAAATTGGTAGACAAGTGGGATGTTGGTGAGAAAAAGCAACAACTTACCTCACAGTCATTAGATGTAGATCTAATGGTCAGAAACGACGGATGGCAGACACACCATCATCACCAACTTAGTCTTCTGTAGGAGTACTAGCAAGATCCGTGCATTGCACGGAACATCAAGATGCATTTTTTTATAAAACACTTGTTGTGATTGACCCTTGCGGGAGTAATCCCATGTGTAAAAACTAATGATATCTCGAGAAATAGGAGATAAGGTGAAGAGGAGTGGGGCGTGGTGGTGATTGGTGGTCGGACTGAGCGGAGGCATGGGGATTGACGACGCCGGTAGCGGCCACCAGGCCAGTTTGTTCCAGAGGCTTCCTTTCTTAATTTCTCAACAATGAGGTTGTTGGAGATAAGGATGAACGAGGGAAGGCCTTGTCTGCAAATGTGGAGAGGGGTGCGGGTATCTTTTAGTTTAATTTCCATCCGTCAGATATAGATCGACGGTCTATATTGCAAGATGGCACGCGTACCATCATCACCAACTCGGTTTTTTATAAGAGAAGAAATATAAGTATGGAGATACAAACGTATTATCGATACTTGTTTTCGTAAACTAGCATCTACATTCTATTCAATGCCTCAGCATGTGGGGCCTTAGCACAATGACTTCTCGACTGTGTAAAACAAAGGTTTTCCCATCGCCGATAAGGAGGGGGTGACGGCGGCGCGCTTTTTGGCTTGCTCTAGTCCTAGTAGTCATACTAGGTGGTCTAAGCACGTGTAGATTTATTCTTTTTCACGTCTCGTGTTCGCCGTACTGCCACGACTGTTGATGAATAGACGGTAAGTTATTCACGGGGAAACCCTTGTTGAGCGTGTTTGCGAGAGAAAGAGAGAGACAGTGTGTGTGTGTGATATGTCTAGAGACTGAGGCAATGATAACAGATTCTTTGTGTCTATGTGTGTGGAGGATAGAGAGAGACATGTACATGGGGCTTTGTGTTGTGTAACGTGGAGACACATATACATAATTAGAGAGTGAGTGTGTGAGATACACATGCGGACATGGGGAGAGATGAGGATCCAGATAAATGGGTGTTTGTGCGTGTTGTGTGTGTTTGTGCGCGCGTTTGTGTGTGAGAGGGAGTGTGTGTATGTGGAGTAGAGAGACCACTAATGATGTAAACCTAGTATAAGGAAGGGGGAATGGTGTGACATGTGTAGTAGCGGGATAGCATGGGTGCGGGCGGGGGGAGCAGACTATTTGGAAGAGACATCGAGTGTGTGTGGAGAGGGGTGTGAGAGTGAGAGAGAGAGAGAGAGAGAGAGAGAGCTAGCGACGGAGAGAGAGAGGAAGAGAGGGGCAGAGAGGGGTCGTTTGTGTCCATAAATGGCGTGTAGATAGGGAGACAATGTTGATGTTGTTCGAAATTGGCCTATGTACGGAGACGCAAGGGAAGCGAGTCATCGTGTGTGTGATAGGGACTTCATGAGAGATCTAGAATAGATGGTGTAGAGAACAATGTGCGAGATCGAGAACGATGATACATTAGGGAGCTATGGAAAGAGTCACGACATATATGTATACAGGGAAGGAGCTGGGGCGGGTCCGCATGTGGGAGAGATAGAAAGAGGAGAGTGGTGCACAAGGAGACAAAGTGTGCTTGTTTGCAGTGGGGGTGGTGTGTGAGGTGAGTGTGCGAGAACCACATAACTAGGGAGATAGACGTTTGGGGGCAACATTTTTGTGTGTATGGGAAAGATACGCTCTACATAGTGTGTGTGCTTGGGAAAGAGAGATGTCGGGAGACCTAGAGAGTGGGGGAAGAGACGTGTGCATGCCTGAGAGACAAAGTGATAGAGACCTATATTGGGGTCCGGACTTTAGAAGAGAGGGGTGTTAATGTGCTCGTGTGTTGGTGTTTGGGGGAGAGAACGACTTCTGTGTGTGGGGGGCGATGGGGGGGGTGGCTTCAGATAAAGAGTGAGGTGTCTATATTTGAGGGACTTTAGCGTAATTGAGATATACATGGTCAATAGTGTGTGCACTCATGGTTGATCAATTTGTTTCACAGTTTGGACTATGAGATAACGATACTTTTGAACATGCGTGATATACCTTGATGTACCAGAATTACAAACCTAAGATTGGAATTTTGGAATTCGACTCCATCATTAGCTTTTGTAATTCATTTAAACGGAGGTACATTTTTAAGCCGGGATTTCGTGATTTCAAATTCATATATCAAACCTAGAGATATACACATACGGGCATGTTCAAACTTTATAATCATCCACTTTATTCATACACATACACATTTTGCTTTTGTCATCATATTTAGGATAAACACATTTGGAATTTCATTTGAATTGGACCGTATGATGGTATTTGCTTGTACTAGCTCAATGATCCATATTTGAATTGAATGGACAATCTAAGTTTCGAGTTGGAGACATTGATTTTCAAAACTTGCACTTTTTTTGCGTGCAAAACAAACAAATTCTCGGCCATGATATCATAGTCGGCCGTACAAGAGCAGAATATAATTTCAGGCGCCAAAAGCTTTCAAACTTCCCGCTCACATCAAAATATCTTGCGCCCGGAAAGTTTAGTCCCTACGATATTCCTATTTACCCTGCCACATGAACGGAAAAGGGCTGCTTTGGTAACTCCATTGTTTTCCCTCTTTGCCCCCAACATTCTTCCCAGAGCCCCTCCCCTTCCCCTCCCCGACCCCCCCCAACCAACCATAGAAAGCCGGCCGAATCTAGTCCTCCGTCGCACCGGTGGACCTCACACCCCGTCGGATCTACCTTCCGCACCTTGGAACCCCCAACTGCCAACTCACCACTTCACCGGAGCCGCTTCAGCGACTAGCTTTTCCACTGCTCCAGATCTCCTTGACCACCATCATGGTCCACCGCACCGGATCTGCTTAACCGGCGCCCTCGTCCACCACGGTGTAGGCCCTTCCCTGACTCCCTCGTCCGCCCCTTCGCAGGCCCTTCATACAATCCCTCGTCCGCCGCAACAGATCCGTGTCACCGAAAGCACTATACAACGCACCCGACGAAGCCTTCGTCCACTGCACCGGACCCGCTCCACGGATGTCATATTCAACTCCACCGGCCCTTCTTTACCGATGTTGCAGCCTCATCAGGTTATTTCGATTTTTACTCCTTCGGTTTTCCTCTTTATCGTGCAACTGTTCACTTACCACAGATGAGCTTTCTTGTATGTCGACAGGAACCGC
Organism: Triticum aestivum; assembly: GCF_018294505.1. NCBI lineage: Eukaryota > Viridiplantae > Streptophyta > Magnoliopsida > Poales > Poaceae > Triticum > Triticum aestivum. The sequence goes on along the minus strand of NC_057813.1, from coordinate 662,116,952 downwards.
AACCGTAGCACCGGAGCCGCTTCAGCGACGGCAACAGCCGGCCCAAACTCAACCACAACACGAGCACCATCGACGATCCTTAGCTATCAAGTATGACAACGATACTCATACGCCGCCGAGAATCAGGTACTATTATCCAACGGCCGACACCTACGTTCACTTTCTTAGCATAAGCACCGCACCTTTGAATTTCTTCAGGGCATCATTCAGTTTTTCATTGGACACGTTATTCTACATGCACCTGTAGGGCCATACTTCTGGCATCGAACATGTTACATTGGCTAAATTACATACCAGTGCACATATAGTTAATATGCTTTAGTTTTTTCCTAAGTATTACTGTACTTCCTAGATATCACTGCCTACTATTTTACTTCTTGAATGCTATATTTATGATAATGGTGTTGTTCTGATGCCACCTGTTGGTTCCACCAGACTGCTTAATGTTCTCTATGCTTAATTACACATTAGCAAACTAGCATATGGTTCCGCTGCTTTTTGTTTGTTTTACCCTACATTTCCTGATGCTAGCTATTACATCACTCCTCCGAGCCTCTGTTTATTACTTGTTTGTGTGTTCTTGATCTTCCCAAGTTGCATGACTAATTTGATGCTTCTATTAATTATGGAGCTGCCAACCCCATCAAGCAAAATATTTGTTCTTTTGGGGTGGCACCTCGAACAAGCATAAAAATAGAGGGAAGCAGATATATTGTCGTGTATGCACACACCCTTCTTTCATTAGTTTAGATGAACATTGATGATCAATTCGACCAGTGCATGCGATTAAAATTAATTTTACCTAAATAGAGGGTGCAGAATAAACTACAACAACTAGATTTGCAACCACGGGATGCTGACGATATCTTCAAAGAACATTGCAACAGCAGCGAGGCTTCACAACAACATATGGTAAGCCAGTGTGTTTAGTACATGTGAAATGTAATGCGAGTGGGCTGCTTTCTTGGCTTGTGCCCTCAACCTGTAATCCTACAGAATTACAAATAGTTCAGTTGTCTGCTTTGTTGTATTGCTTGATTCGAATGCTTGTTTGTTGTTACGCTATACCTGAGTTGGCCAATATGTCAGCAGTGCCTGCTTGTACTATCGTAAAGAAATGCATGCCTAGTTCATTTGAGTCCTTAACTTTTCCTCTCAACTTCATCACAAGACTGTCTTCGTAGTTTATATGAGGCCACACTTTAAGTGCTTTCTCAGATTATTTCAACTGCTTAGATGCCTTGGCAACTTAAATATAGCGGTGGTACACTCCCTTTCAACTAGGGATGTCAACTAGGTCCCGTTTAATCCTGATTAAAGTAGTGGTATGATAGTTCAAAAGAGTTTTTGTTTTTTGAGGAAAATGAACTAGGGAGCTAGCAAAAACTAACTAGATGGGACCGGCGGATGTCGTTTATTTGCCACTTACATCCCTAGTTTCATCTTACCATTTTAATTTCTTTTCGGCTGATGCTGCTTCGAACCATTTAAATATAGCTTGCCATGCTCGGCAATAATTCGTATGTCGTTTACCATGTAAGCTTACTGCCTGGATCATACGATAACTATCTCTTACTTATGTCCAGCGGAAACCTTCCAGGATGCCGTTCACACTAGGACACAATGTACAACCCCAGAATCTATTTTTGGAAGCAGTGCGCCATCCATGTTACCAGATGGTAGCAGTTCAGAGGCAACACCGCCGGAGAGCAGTCTGAGCACAGATATTATAGTGCTTGAGGCTCTACTAGAGGCAGAAAGAGATGGTGTGGCTGCCATGAATGAGGTAATCTTTATCTTGAGGCTGGAAATTATGGAATTAGCGGCACGCATTATGCAAGCAACCCAAGAATTGGAGGAAGTAAGAATGTTGCATTTGAAGACGGAGGAGGTCCTGCTGTTTCTGCTATCTGAAGCCCAGGTAATCCCGGTTCTTCTTTAGATACCAGTTGAAATTGTCATTAGATTATTGTACTTGCATGTTGTGTCATGTCTCTGAATGGATTATGTTGCAAGACCCCCTATGTTGTCCATGTGTTGTAATGATCCGAATTTTTTAGGCGAGGTAATCCTCAGTACTTGTATGATTGACATAAGGTGAACTGTTTTTCGTGTGAGCATATTGTATTGGATGAAATAACTGTTTGACTCAAAGTGTATCCAACCTACTGAATTCGAAGATCAGGGCATTTCTAAATCATAATCATATATAAAGGTGGAATAAATCTTTGTTGTGGTTTTGAAGAAATAAATAAAAAACATAGAATTATTTGTGGATATTCGTAATCGAATACAAATTGGATTTGAATTTAGTTTGCCAGGGCCCAGGGCAGACGTGAATGCTAATTCTCCCAAGTTTTGAACGAAGCGGCTAAACACCACTATAATTTGTGGGCTGCCCTAAGCAAGTGTTTGTGAGATGGAAATTACTATCTACCCCTCACACTTGACATCCTTATCGACCAGATTTACACTGTTGTCGATAGGGGTAGACTAGTAGCTTCAATCAGACGTGACATGACGGCCTCTGAGCCCATTCAGATATGGTGGGCGCCAAACGTGGGCATCAAAACACATTTGATTCCAGCTCATCCAGAAGACATGTGTCTCTTCCTCCATTTCTCCATTCATACACGATGGGCGGCAAAACAAACTCTCCTCGTCCGAAATCGATGTAGGCTAATATTTTAAATAGGGGCAGATGTGTAACTTCCCTCGACGTGACACAACCACCCTACCTGTCAGCCCCGTTCATACACTGTGGGCGCCAACCGTGGGAGGCAAAATACCCTCTCCTCGCCCGAAATAGTTACCGGCAAATATTTGGGAGATGCGAGATTACCGTCCTATCCCCAACTGACGCGATGTCCAAAATTTTAAATGGGGGATAAGTTCGTAACTTTCCCACATTTCAGAGAAGTGGGTCCCAAAGTTTGAGATCCCCTTTCCCCTCCATTTCCCCATTCATACACCATCGCAGCACGACAACTTCCGCACAGCGTCCAGCCTCCTCCGTCCGCCACCCCATCCTCCACCTTGCAGGAGCCGCTACCCCTACCCCATCATCCACTGCAAGAGATGGACGTCTCTCCTCCATGGTGCTGGACCAGGATCCTTTCATCGCCTCCTCTCGCTTCATCGGCGCCGTCGTCCACCTTGCCGTTGCCACTCCTACGACCGCCTCGTCCACGGCAACAGGATATATCCCCCGACCCGACCATCTGCCATCTAAAGTCTTCTTCCCCGCCGCCGACAACCATCGCACCCGCAGCACCCTCAACGTATCAGCATAGGCCTACAAGGTGTCGCAAGAGAGGTGGTACTCTTCCATATGTGCTTAAGTTATTGATCTCACCCGGAAAATAGATCGTAATTTTTTTACTAGACTTTTCTTGTCCGTACCAAATCGTAGTGCCTAGTTGAAAGCAAACATTGGTTGCGAAGTAGCTTTGGCCAGTTTCACCTTCAAATCCGCCATGGCACAGGCACTATAGTCGTAAAGCTTATGGTTTCCCCCCTTTATATTCACTACCATCATTGTAGGTGCTTCGTGTCGTGCTAGCACTGCTCCTCAAGATCTCAACCAAATCTTACATGTTGAAATACGAATATGATTGATGCTCATATCACTAAAACAGAGAATGTTTAATTGGTCACCTAATGTTCCTATATTCGTTTCAAAAAACATATGCGCCACCCACTGGTCCAGCTAGTTCCACTTTCCTGATTTTCTCTTGATGCTTAGGGTTTTCCTCTTTTATCTACTCTACTATGATCGGCGTAGGTGCTTTCTGTCGTACTAGCATTACTCCACCCTTCAAGCTAGACAACACAACACTCAAATTCAAAGCTTAGTTGTTCAAATATGATTGTGATATGATACTGATATTAGTTAACAGACACATTTAATTGGTTAGCTAAAGGTCCCACTTGAGTTTCCAAATGCATGTCGCGACATATAGAGAGACAGCAGAATTGCATTTCTTTGTCACTTGTTGACTGTACTTTCTGTCCATACCAAATCTTAGTTGTTATTTCAAAGCAAACATCGGTTGCTAACTACCCTTTGCGCGGTTTGCAGCTTCAGATCTGCCATCCCACTGCCACGGTCAACACTGTACTCATCATGCTTATGGTTTCCCCATTTTATGATGACCACAATCAGCCTACGTGGTTCGTGTCGTAATAGCACTGCTCCACCCATCGAGCTAAACAAGCTTAGTTGTACAAATTCATATATGATATTATGCTGATATTAGTAAAACTGAGAGATGTTTAATTGGTCAGCTAAATGTTCCTACTTTAGTTTCGAAATGCATGTGAGCCACATATGGAGAGACACGAAAGAATAGTATTTCTCTATGCGCTCTGGTTCATCATGGGTGGCCAACCGACATTGTATTGAAAGACTTGTAATATCTTCAATCTGCTTGCTCTTCTGCTCTTCTTTAAGATGATCCTCTTCTCTTGCGGTCGACTGGTCAGGTCGAGTTGTTCTCCCTTAGTATATTTTGAATCTGTCAGGTCAGGTCGACTTGTTCTTCTTTACTATATGTTGAAGCAGTCATCTGCGAAGCGTCATCACTTTGGAGATCTCATATTTTGAGTAGTAGGCCACATTATATGAATGCACACACCAAATTACAGCATGCATGGCATCTCTTAAAAGAATTGCAGAGATAGCACAAAGGGGTTTACAGGGAGGCAGTATTGGATTAGAATCACTTCTGCATTACAAAGAAAATCTCACTTGTTTTTATGTTTTCATGCATGTCAGATATTGAACATTATCAAAATGAATATGAGAATGGGCGCGCAGAGGAATATTGCGGAACAATCCACTGGCTAACAAACTTGGCATGGTGGAGGATGGCCTATCTTATTCACCCATCAAGGTGCTTGCTCTAACTTGGCAGGGTTGTATTGGTCGCACATATTTTGCATCTGACCTCTTGCATTACTTCTACTTTGTTACACCATCTGCTTAGTTTAAGCATCATATATGAGTATATGCCATACCTATCCATTTTCTGTACCTATTCCATGTGTCGTCACACTATGTTTTTCAGTCAAATTTTGTTCTTTCGTAATAGATGTCCAAAAGGAAGAGGGTGAGTGCAGATCCTCAAGGAGTACAAACTAGGTATTTGGAAAAGGTAGTGATACCTGTTAAATCAGATAGATTAGCAGCCACAGAAACACAGGCCCAACTGTACCACACTTTACCCCTACTCCAGTGGCCAAACCCCTATTAGAACTGCTGAGAGCCCAGCGTCAGGTACTGTCTATGATATCAATTCAAAATTTGAACTCCTAAATTTCTGCATCTGCCTTACCTTCTCTCTTGTATGAAAACTAATTTCAGATAAATCTCCTTGCTCAAAGGATCATACGATCTCACAACAATACTGGGCTCTGCATTGCTCTTGTCAGTACCTCTCTCCCTTTTGCCTTGTAACGTTGTACTTAATTAATTGCTATTTGATTATGTATCATCAGTCTGCACCTGAGCTTCATTATCCTCTGTTTCTTCCAATATTATTTGATCTATATTTACTCTTTGCAAAATGTAGAATAATGGCAATGCTTATAAAGAATTTTCTTTGGGGAATTTATTGAATTATCCTTCCATCAACATGGAGAAGGGCTTTGTCCAGCCCTGTGTTAACATGTAATGTAAGTTCACCCTTCTCAAGCCTTCAAACTTTGTTCTAGTATAGATTTGGATAGGCATCATTTCCTCCACTGTTGTTTGCTTTGTTGTTTACATCTGATTGGATGTTTGCAACAACTACCAGTTTCAAATTGTAGTTGTAAAAACATGTTCCTTATGCAGAACAGATCCATTTATTTGCTTATATAATTGTGAAACCTGTTACGTGTCTCCTTGTTTCTCTTTCAGAGTCGTATCTCTTATGCCAGGCAGAACTTTAGGGAAGATAGTGAGCCAAACCATCTTGAGGACAGCGAGATGACCCCAAGGTCCTGTCTTGATGAAGACAGTGAGTTGAAGCTACTCACCAGCAGGTGTGAGACAACCTCTGTGCAGTCGCTGCCTCAATCAGTTCGACTTCTTCAGTCTCAACTTAAAGCGGAAAGGCTTGCTTCAGCTCAGCTCCGACTTGAAGTCAAAGATGTAATGAAGATGTCAGAGGACTGCCTTGCGCACCATCATGCCATACAGCTACGGGTGATGCATCTATCGTTGACACAACTGAGGTCTATCAGCTTGTTCGGCTGTTTGGGGGGCCCGACCTGGCCAGGCCTAGTGCCTTCTGAAGTGCTCTCAGTTTTGTATATTCTTTTGTGCGTTTATTTGCACTGGTGGCGAACTTTGATGCCCAGTGGATGTAATATGTGTAATAGCCGTGATAGCCTAGCGTAAGTTGCTTGCTTATTTATTTCCTTGTTGTCTTGTTTATTTGTTTGCTTGTAGTCAGTGCAGTTCTTTTTCCGCGGTTTGCTAGTGGCGCAATAACCTATTTTTTAAAACTAGGCCACAATAACCATGGGCTACATATTTACTGTAGTGACACTGGGCCTCCTACGGGCCGTAGAAACATGGGCCTTCTCGGGCCTAGAAACAATGGCCTTCTACGGGCAAGCTAGTAAACAATGGGCCTTCTACGGGCCATAGAAACAATGGGCCTTCTATGGGTCGTATCATCAATGGGCTTATACGGGTCGTATGTCGATTGGCCAAACATGGGCCAATACAGACCGCATTATGGCTGTAAACGGGCTAGAGTTGAATCATCCGTTCATGGGCCGACCATAACGGGTCGTCGTTATAGGCCATATTTGATGCTATGAAAACGGCCCAACGTATTAACGGGCCGACTGTGACCACGGGCTGAATTTGCACTAGTAGAAAATAGGGCATTTGTTCCGGTTCGTAAGGGCCTTTAGTGCCGGTTCTTGAATCAAGACTAATAGGTCATTACTAATGCCTCCCCCCTTTAGTCCCGGTTCTTACACGAACCAGGACATATGGGCATCCACGTGGCCGCTGTGGGCAGCCCAGGCAGGGGGGCCTTTGGTCCCGGTTGGTGACATAAACCAGGACCAAAAGGCATCCACGCGTCAGAAGCTGGCTACAGCTGAGGTTTTTTTTTGAAAGTGGATGGTTTAGGGGTTTTGGGGGTTAATTTAGGTTGTTATTAGCTAGCTAATAGAGAGAAGCGTCATCTCTTATCTTCGTGCTTGGTTTACCAACGCTACTGCTATGTTCATTTCACCCGCTGATATATAATAACTCTTCATGCTCGCATCATTCATCATCATATATAATAACAAGTCCTACTAATCATGCATCATCATACAACTTCTACTCGGTATTAATAACAAGTCATACGATCATCATACTCATAGTCATCGAACCCAACCCTACATAATTGTTCTTAGCACATCATCAGTATCAAGTAGACCTAAACACACTTAAGATAAAATAGCATAAAACAATATAAACCCTAACTCTCCATTATGAAGAATAGAGATCATCCTATCTCCAATTCTTGCGCTTCGCTTCCTTTTGCTTCCAAGAAGCTCCTTATGACTGTCCATACATTTTTTCCATTCTTTGATTGTCATGTCTCCACTTCTTTTAGAAATCCGGTATGGACAGTTGAGATTCATAGGACGACCTGGTTGTATGTTCAAAACATCAAGGCGACCGTGCGTATACGTCAGATGAGGCACACAATCATTCGGGATTATCTGTTGAAAAACATAGTAATAACTTCGTTGTTAGCAATGATCTACTAGTTTTAGAAGTATGCAAAAAGATGCACGGATGTCGTAATAGTAAAAAATCTTACCAGGGTATCTCCATGGTAGTTACCGTAGTTCAACACGTGCACTAGTGGCACGTATTGACCATAATGTTGAGGAGTTCGATTGTAGACATTGTAATTCTCAAGATCAGTACAAAATGCGATCAGATGATTTTTCTCCTTATAAGTTAATTCGGAGCCATCGGTGTAGTGGGTTTTGTCTACCATCTTCCGCACATTCTTTGAAGAATGAAAATAAGCTGTCAATGGAAATAAGCTGTCAACTATTTTGAAATAAACAATATAAATTACTTAATAACTATGTTAAGCTCACATGGGGGAAGAATTGGAGGTGTATCCACAAGGACCCAAATGTCCATATTGTCTTGCTCGATTGTAGGATCACCAAGATCCATGGTGACAAGCATACCCTCATCAAAACCATACATCTTGCAAAGTGCTTCCCAATTTTTGCAACCAAAATGGGTTACACTCTCAGCATTGTACAACTTTACTTTAAAATCCACACCATGATGGGTCCTTAGGAGAATTTTTTTGGTTTCCATACTTTCATGGTCTTCAAAACCCATCCTCTCCAAGACATAGCGTCTTGCATAGCATGGGATAAGCTAGTCGAATTGGAAAAGATGAAAAATACACGTTAAAATAGTTGAAGTCGTGCTTAATTACGAAAAAAACTATTGTCGTCGTTGCGTACCGTATGAACATCGAAGGTCTCCTCGAGCTTAATGCTGAAGCGCCGATCTTCGTCCAGCTCAATGAACCTGTCGCACATACCTCGGTCGTCGTGGCACCAGTCGCACTCCCCCGGGCGGTTTTCGTCGTCCGAGTACGACATTTCCGGCCTATGTTCATAATTCAAATATTAAACTTGTACAATTAAATATATGTACTAAAAAACCTAAATTAGATCATTATTATTAATCATGGGTTGACTATCGGTGATTGTACGTAGCTCCTCCTTTCATTCCCGAGTGCATTATTACACCAAATTGTCTAGCACACGGGAATGAAGGAGAAGCTACCCCCACGACGGCGTGGATGATGGAGGGGGCTCCTAGATTTCTGCATAGAGTGCTCTTCAATTTTAGCATTCAAAGTAGGAGTACTTTTCCAATATGAGCATTCAATAAGCAAAACCAAATCGTAAAATAAAGTAGTATTCAAATTAGCATGCATTCAATTATAACCAAAACTACATCATCTCTTGTGTCCGTACATCGTCGAATATTATCACTAATACTCCTCGAATACTATCATACATATAGCATCCCTAATACAGCTAGAACCGTAGCGCCCGACGGGTATCGTCGCGGGCGGTGGACACCCAAAGATAAGGAACCATCACAGGATCATAGCTCCAGTGAGATCCCTGAAGAACCTGCCAGGTATTGTCGAACCTGCCCTCCAATGAAACCATGTAGCGATGGACGTGCTCGTCCTCCTCGCTGACACGGTGACGTACCACTTCCGCGGTGTCCGGAAGCCTCGGCACCATCACTGGCCCACGCGACCACCACCAAACAAGGATCGGGTCAACAACGGGCTGCCTCCTCACCAACCTACGTCCCCGGAAGGTAGCACCTCCCATTACTAGTCCGGCGGAGCCCAGTCCCGAACATGGCCCTGATCAAGCAGGCCTCCACCGCCGAGTCGACGACGACGAGCATGCGAGATAGGCATCGTCGACGTCGATGCGGGAACTACTTCTATATATAGTTAAATAAAGTAGTTTTGTTAATTAAATCAACTAGTTCAACTACTAAGCACTTACTATAAATAAATAAAGTAGTACTTACTAAAAACAAACTACTTCTATATATAGTAAAATAAAGTAGTTTATTAAATCAACTAGCTAGTTCAACTATATATGAAGCACTTACTATAAATAAAATAAAGTAGTACTTACTAAAAATAAACTAGTTTAACTATAGTTCTATTATTTTTCTAACTAATTATATTAAACACTTTCTCTTCTTATTTTTTCCTTTTTCCTCTATTCTAAATATGAACATATTCATAAATGACTTTGATCATGCACAATTTTCCTATACATACACAATATGCACATATACATAAATTGTCAAAGAAAATACTATGAACAAAAAAATCATTAAAATTCTATGAAGAAAATTACAACAGAAAAAAAATCATAAAAATTCTATGAACAGAAAAAAATCATAAAAATTTGACATATTCGATCTTTGCATATATATGAACATACAAACATGCATATTCAATAATAATATCACCAAAAAATCTATTAACAGAAAAAAAATCTAACACAATATGAACAAATTAATTACACAATATGAAAAAAATCTAACAGAAAAATCTATGAACTACACATCTAAATTACTACACATCTAACAAAAAAATCTATGAACTACAAAAAAATCTAACAAAAAATCTAAAAAATCTCACAAAATCTAACTCAATTAACTACACATCTAAATTAACTACTACTAACATCAAATTAAATTAGCAAAAATTTGCTCACGGCGACGGTATCGGGGACGGCGACGGCGACAGCGAGGTGCGGCGCGGGGCGGGGGGGCGCGACGACGGTCGACGGTGAGGTGCGGCGCGGGCCGGGGCGGGGCGGCGACGGGCAGGGGCCGGCGGCGTCGCGGGGCATGGGCGTGGGGCAGGGGGCGGCGACAGCGTGGGGTCGGTGCGGGACGGGTGGGGCAACGACGGCGACGACGAGGCGGAGACGGACGGGCAGCCTGGCGGCAGCGGGCGGCGGGGAAGAACAAACTGAACCAAATTTCCACGAGTGTTGCTTATATAGGCAGAGCATTGGTCCCGGTTCATGGCACCAACCGGGACCAATGCACCCCTTAGTCCCGGTTGGTGGCACCAACTGGGACCAAAGGCCTCTTTTCAGCAGCCCAAAGGGAGGGAAACAAAGACCTTTGGTCCCGGTTGGTGCCACAAACCGGGACAAAAGAGAGGCATTGGTCCCGGTTGGTGCCACCAACCGGTACCAATTCACCCCTTTAGTCCCGGTTGGTGGCACCAACCGGGACCAAAGGTCGTGTGCTCGCACGGTGCAGTGCTATTTTTAGTCCCACCTCGCTAGCCGAGAGGGGCTCAGAGTGGTTTATAAGTCTTGCCGAACCTACCACTTTGAGCTCCTCTCTACTGCAGGCTTACGGGCCTAAAATCAGTCTCTGTGCTTGTGGGCCTATTGGGCCTACTACGGGCCTGCATCCTGGCCCTAGTAATGGGTTTCTAGTCGTATGCAGGCCGTGGTGGCCCTGTAGGTGGCACTTTTTTAATTTTTCCTAGTTTTTTTGCTTTCTTTTTTGTTTCTACTTACTTATTTATTTTCTTTTACGATAATTCTTTTTGCTATTAAAGTTTGTAACAAAATTCTAATTACTTATTTATTTTCTTTTATGATAATTATTTTTGCTTTTAATGTTTTTAGCAAAATTCTAATTACTTATTTATTTTCTTTTATGATAAGCCCTAGTAATGGGTTTCTAGTCGTATGCACGCCGTGGTGGCCCTGTAGGTGGCACTTTTTTTAAATTTTTCCCAGTTTTTTTGCTTTCTTTTTTGTTTCTAATTACTTATTTATTTTCTTTTACGATAATTCTTTTTGCTTTTAAAGTTTGTAACAAAATTCTAATTGCTTATTTATTTTCTTCTATGATAATTCTTTTTGCTTTTAATGTTTTGAACAAAATTCTAATTACTTATTTATTTTCTTTTATGATAATTGTTTTTGCTATTAAAGTTTGTAACAAAATTCTATATAATTTTAGTTTTAATAATACTAGAGGTTTATAAAAGCTTTTTAGTTGATTCCTTTAGTACCAGTTCTAAGGCTGTTACAAAGGCATTTTATTTGGTACAGGTTTTAAGGCTGGGGCCCCACGAGCACCTTTTAGTACCGGTTCGTGGCATGAACCGGTAAAAGAGTTTTTTAGTTGTTTCTTTCTGCAGCTGTTTTTTAGTCCCACCTCGCCAAGCGAGAGGCACTCGCAGCGGTTTATAAGCCCTGAGTGTAGAGACGATGAAGGGAGAAGCGCAGTGCTCACCTGCACGTTGGCCTGAAGCTAAGCAACGTGCAGGTGAGCATTGCGCCTCTCTTTTATTTTGGCATGGTATCATCATTTCATCCACATAGCATATGCAAGAAAGTTGAGAGGGTTACGGCAAAAACTGGATGCACTTCGTGTACAAAACGGACAATCTCTTTCGAAGTATCAGGATTTCATACGGAAACTTGTCTGTTACAACATGCATTTCAAATGAACTACAAAAACATTAAAAGTTGGCATGGTATCATCATAATAGTTGTGGACAAAGTATTCACTTTTTCTTCGCTTGTGTCCTTTCCTTATTGCGTCGTAACCATGGATAATCTTCATCATTTATCAGGATGCTTGGGTCAGCCTTGACTTTGAAGGGAGGAATTTCATGAAACATTTCATAATCTTTGGACATGTATGTCTTGCCCTCCACTCCCACGATGTCCCTTTTTCCTGAAAGAACTATGTGGCGCTTTGGCTCATCGTATGATGTATTCACTTCCTTATTCTTTCTTTTTCTCGGTTTGGTAGACATGTCCTTCACATAGATAACTTGTGCCACATCATTGGCTAGGACAAACGTTTCGTCAGTGTACCCAGGATTGTTCAGATACACTGTTGTCATTCTGTACTGTGGGTCTACCTGTACCCCGCCTCCTGACAGATTGACCCATTTGCACTTAAACAAAGGGACCTGAAAATCTACTCTGTAGTCAAGTTCCCATATGTCCACTATGTAACCATAATATGTGTCCTTTCCCCTCTCGGTGGCTGCATCAAAGCGGACACTGATGTTTTGGTTGGTGCTCTTTTGATCTTGGGCGATCGTGTAAAATGTATTCCCATTTATCTCATATCCTTTCCAAATCGTAACAGTCGAAGATGGTCCCCTGGACAATGAGTACAGCTCATCACAAACAGTGTTTTCATCTCTAGGACGTGTTTCCAACCAACTGCTGAATGTCCTGATGTGTTCACATGTAATCCAGTCGTTGCACTGCTCCAGGTGTTTGGAGCGCAGACTGTTCTTGTGTTCATCGACATAAGGGGTCACCAAGGTAGAGTTCTGTAGAACTGTGCAGTGTGCTCGAGACCAATAACATCCGTCCCTGCATATTATTGTCTCCCCTCCAAGCGTGCCTTTTCCAGTTAGTCTCCCCTCATACCGCGATTTACGGAGACCTATCTTCTTAAGGTCAGGAATGAAGTCAACACAAAACCCAATGACATCCTCTGTTTGATGGCCCATGGAGATGCTTCCTTCTGGCCTAGCGCGGTTACGGACATATTTCTTTAGGACTCCCATGAACCTCTCAAAGGGGTACATATTGTGTAGAAATACGGGGCCCAGAATGACAATCTCGTCAACTAGATGAACTAGGACGTGCGTCATGATATTGAAGAAGGATGGTGGGAACACCAGCTCGAAACTGACAAGACATTGCACCACATCACTCCTTAGCCTTGGTATGATTTCTGGATCGATCACCTTCTGAGAGATTGCATTGGGGAATGCACATAGCTTCACAATGGCTAATCGGACGTTTTCTGGTAGAAGCCCCCTCAATGCAACCGGAAGTAGTTGCGTCATAATCACGTGGCAGTCATGAGACTTTAGGTTCTGAAACTTTTTCTCTGCCATATTTATTATTCCCTTTATATTCGACGAGAAGCCAGTCGGGACCTTCATACTAAGCAGGCATTCAAAGAAGATTTCCTTCTCTTCTTTGGTAAGAGTGTAGCTGGCAGGACCTTCATACAGCTTTGGAGGCATGCTGTCTTTTTCGTGCAAATGTTGCAGGTCCTCCCGTGCCTCAGCTATATCCTTTGTCTTCCCATACACGCCCAAGAAGCCTAGTAGGTTGACGCAAAGGTTCTCCGTCACGTGCATCACGTCGATCGAAGAGCGGACCTCTAGGTCTTTCCAGTAGGGTAGGTCCCAAAATATAGATTTCTTCTTCCACATGGGTGTGTGTCCCCCAGCGTCACTCGGAACAGCTAGTCCGTCGGGACCCTTTCCAAAGATTACGTGTAAATCATTGACCATAGCAAGTACGTGATCACCGGTATGCATGGCGGGCTTCTTCCGGTGATCTGCCTCGCCTTTGAAATGCTTGCCTTTCTTTCGACATTGATGGTTGGTCGGAAGAAATCGACGATGTCCCAGGTACACATTCTTCCTGCAGCTTCCAGGTATATACTTTCGGTGTCAGCTAAACAGTGTGTGCATGCATGGTATCCCTTGTTTGTCTGTCCTGAAAGGTTACTGAGAGTGGGCCAATCGTTGATGGTTACAAACAGCAACGCGTGCAGGTTAAATTCCTCCTGTTTGTGCTCATCCCACGCACGTACACCGTTTCCATTCCACAGCTGTAAAAGTTCTTCAACTAATGGCCTTAGGTACACATCAATGTCGTTGCCGGGTTGCTTAGGGCCTTGGATGAGAACTGGCATCATAATGAACTTCCGCTTCATGCACATCCAAGGAGGAAGGTTATACATACATAGAGTCACGGGCCAGGTGCTGTGATTGCTGCTCTGCTCCCTGAAAGGATTAATGCCATCCGCGCTTAAACCAAACCATACGTTCCTTGGGTCACGTGCAAACTCATCCCAGTACTCTCTCTCGATTTTTCTCCACTGCGACCCGTCAGCGGGTGCTCTCAACTTCCCGTCTTTCTTACGGTCCTCACTGTGCCATCGCATCAACTTGGCATGCTCTTTGTTTCCGAACAGTCGTTTCAACCGTGGTATTATAGGAGCATACCACATCACCTTCGCAGGAACTCTCTTCCTGCAGGGCTCACCATCAACATCACCAGGGTCATCTCGTCTGATCTTATACCGCAATGCACCGCATACCGGGCATGCGTTCAAATCCTCGTACGCACCGCGGTAGAGGATGCAGTCATTAGGGCATGCATGTATCTTCTGCACCTCCAATCCTAGAGGGCATACGACCTTGTTTGCTGTGTACGTACTGTCGGGCAATTCATTATCCTTTGGAAGCTTCTTCTTCAATATTTTCAGTAGCTTCTCAAATCCTTTGTCAGGCACAACATTCTCTGCCTTCCACTGCAGCAATTCCAGTACGGTACCCAGCTTTGTGTTGCCATCTTCACAATTGGGGTACAACTTTTTTTTGTGATCCTCTAACATGCGATCGAACTTCAGCTTCTCCTTTTGACTTTCGCATTGCGTCCTTGCATCGACAATGACCCGGCGGAGATCATCATCGGGCACATCGTCTGGTTTCTCTTGATCTTCAGCAGCTTCCCCCGTTGCAGCATCATCGGGCACATCGTCTGGTTCCTCTTGATCTTCAGCAGCTCCCCCCGTTGCAGCATCACCGTATTCAGGGGGCACATAGTTGTCATCGTCCTCTTCTTCTTCGCCGTCTTCCATCATAACCCCTATTTCTCCGTGCCTCGTCCAAACATTATAGTGTGGCATGAAACCCTTGTAAAGCAGGTGGGTGTGAAGGATTTTCCGGTCAGAGTAAGACTTCGTATTCCCACATTTACTGCATGGACAACACATAAAACCATTCTGCTTGTTTGCCTCAGCCACTTCGAGAAAAATATGCACGCCCTTAATGTACTCGGAGGTGTGTCTGTCACCATACATCCATTGCCGGTTCATCTGCGTGCATTACATATAATTATGTGTGTCAAAATTAAGAAAATCAGACAAATATCTATCTAAAGTAAGAAAATCAGACAAGTATCATAAAGACGATAAGAACAAGAGGCTCACCATGGTGGTGACGGCGACGAGATCGGCCCGGGCGATCAACGGCGGTGAAAATTGGGACGGGGCATGACGGACCCCTAAATCTAGACAAATCTCGAAAAAAATGGAGCTCCTAGGTCGAGCTTCAAGAGGAGAAAGCCTAACTAGTGTGGCTCGGGCATTTCATTGAACACCTCATGTGCATAGGAGGTGAACTAGAGCACCCAAATGCCCTCTCCTCGCCGGATTGAAAATACAAAGCACTATTGAGTGCTTTGCCGCGGCGGTGGGTATATATAGGCAAGTTATTTGTCTCGGTTTGTGGCATGAACCGGGACTAAAGCCACCCCTTCTGTCCTGGTTCATGCCACGAACCGGGACCAATGGTTGTGGGCCAGGAGCGAGGACCATTGGTCCCGGTTCATGGCACCAACCAGGACAAATGGTTCCACACGAACCGGGACCAATGCCCACGAGGCCCCGGCCGGCCCCCTGGGCTCACGAACCGGGTCTAATACCCCCAATTGGTCCTAGTTCTTGAAGAACAGGGACTAATGGGCTGACCAGGGCCAAACGGTAGCCCTGTTTTCTACTAGTGTTGGCCCACAAGTAGAAAATGGCAGTAACGGGCCGTAAGTAACCGAATGCTGGAAATGAGCCCAAGAATAAATGGGGTTCTTGAAGAACAGGGACTAATGGGCTGACCAGGGCCAAACGGTAGCCCTGTTTTCTACTAGTGTTGGCCCACAAGTAGAAAATGGCAGTAACGGGCCGTAAGTAACCGAATGCTGGAAATGAGCCCAAGAATAAATGGGCCTTGAGAAGGCCGGAAGATAATATGGTCTGGGAACGGCCCAACGAAATAACGGGCCGTTAATGGGTTTAAAGTGATACACTGTTCATTATGGGCTAGTTTCACCACGGGCCGTTAATGGGTATAAAGCGATACACTGTTCATTATGGACCAGTTTCACCATGGGTTGTTAATGGGTCAAGAGTTACAAAGGGCCTCATATGGGCCGAAAGACGTCATGGGCTGTACATGGGCCAGAAGTTAAAATGGGCTGGAATCATATTGGACGGCCCAGATGACGCTACTGGGCCTAATTCGAATAGGTCGTAACGGGCCCTGGGTTAGCGGGCTGTAAATGGGCTATATGCGAACATGCCGTTAACAGGCTTTCCATGGGCCGGCCCGCCACCTTTTGACCATGTCAAATGGGTTGGCCTTTTCATAGGAATGGGCCTCGGTTGGGCCATGCCACGTGTCGACGTATCATAGGCGCCTTCTGTCCAATGAGTGGATGACATCTGTCCCGACGGTGAGCTGACACGTGTTTCCTCCAGCCAATGATGATTTTACACGTGGAAAATCCCCATTGATCGGGGCTGTTAACGGGTTATAGGATCCAAAACCGGACCCGATAGCTTAACGGCATTCTGTTACCGTGGATGCCACGTGTCGCTCACCCTTGACGAAAGCACTTCTGTGACGTGCGATTTATCGTCATGGAAGTGGACACTTCCGTGATGATAATTTTGGTAATGTCATGGAACACTTCTACGACAGCACAAAGTATGACTATCTTGATTCTGTCATAAAATCGTCATGGATGTACATGCATGACAAAAAACGTGACCTACTGTGACAAACACGTGTCATCACGGAAGTGTATTTTTTTGTAGTGTTTGACGTGCATCCAACGGGGGTGGTGCGGAGGCGGGGGTTGCGACCTTGCCGTTTGAGATGCCCGATTAAGTCAGTTTTCTTTGATGGTCTGCCCGCACAGGCTTTTGAGACCGTTTAGAGGCACCTTTTTTGTGTGCATGAGAGCCTTCTCTATAAGTTGGTCGTTGCACAACAAACCCCGTTTTACATTATCGGAACCGTGCATATCCACCCATGGGCACCCTTGTTTTTGTGCACGAGAGCCTCCATTGTAAGTTGGTCATTGCACAAGAACCTCCGTTTTACATTGTCGAAACCATGCATATCCATCTGTGGGCACCTTTATTTTCTGTGCACGAGAACCTTCTCTATAAGTTGGTCGTTGCACAAGAACCTCTGTTTTACATTGTTGGAACCATGCATATCCATCCGAGGGCACCCTTATTTTCTCTGCATGAGAGCCTTCTCTATAAGTTGGTAGTTGCACAAGAACCTCTGTTTTACATTGTTCAAACCGTGCATATCCATCCGAGGGCACCCTTTTTTGTGCACCATAGCCTTCTATAACTTGGTCATTTCACAAGAACCTCAATGTGACATTGTAAAGATAGTATTCCAATTAATTCCATAACTCATTCACAATGTGTCATCGCATTGTTAGATTACACATAATCACTGCACCCTTTCTTTGCGGTGGACATTGCAAAGTTGCACCCAACGAGACCATTTGACCCCCCCTGTAAGTTTTTTATGATGCGTGCGCGTTAAATCAGATGTTAAAGGACTAGAGAGGGATGAAGCGATAGATAGCTAAATATGGCATCACCGCAACGCTTACACAAGAACCACAATTTTACATTGTGGGAACCATGCAGACCCACCTAAGAGCATCCTTTATTTTTGTACATGAGAACTTTCTCTATAAGTTGGTATTGCAAAATAGCTCCCGTTCACATTGTCGAAACCGTGCATATCCACCCAAGGGCACCCCTTTGGTTGTGTGCACGAGAGCCTTCTCTATAAGTTGGTCGTTGCACAAGAACCACCATTTTACATTATCAGAACCATGCATATCCACCCAAGGGCACCCCTTTTTTTGTGCACGAGAGCCTTCTCCATAAGTTGGTCATTGCACAAGAACCTCTTTTTTACATTGTCGGAACCGTGCATATCCATCTGAGGGCACCCTTTTTGTGTGCACGAGAGCCTTCTCTATAAGTTGGTTGTTGCACAAGAACCTCTGTTTTACATTGTCAGAATCGTGCTTACCCATGTAAGGGCACCTTATTTTGTGTGTGGGAGCCTTCTCTATAAGTTGGTCATTACACAAGAACCTCCATTTTACATGGTTGGAACCATGCATATCCACCCGAAGGCACCCTTTTTTGTGCACGAGGACATTCTCTATAAGGTGGTCATGGCACCCACTGACACCATTCACACCTGTGTAAGTTTTTTGAGATGCATGCGCACTAAATCAAATGTTAAAGGACTAGAGATAGAGAGGGGGGAGATGGGAGAAATAGACAGAGAGAGAAATAGAGGGAGAGAGAGAGAGAGAGAGAGAGAGAGACGGGGAAGAATAGATAGTTAGATATACCATCACCGCTCACCTTACACAAGAACCTCCATTTTGCATTTGTAGGAACCATTCATAGCCGCAGAGGGCACCCTCTTGCATGTGAACATCCTTTCATATACCGATGAGGTTGCACCTACCTACACCCTTCCACACAATGCAGGTTTTCTGGATGATGGTGTTGTGTTGTAATGCCATGTCAGTTTTCGAATTGATTACAATAACCACTGCACCCTTTGGTGCAGAAGGTCCCTTTGACGGTCCACTGGTGCTCCCGACAATCCATACCACCTCTGTCTCTCTCTAGGTGCTAATGCTTTTGACATGGTCACCGCCCTCGCCGAGCCGCTACATTTGAATATCCACCTGTCGCTCCCACTGAATGTCTTTGCCCCCCCTGGCCAAAACGCATCACAAACCTGTGGGCCGACAGTTCCCCCATATATAGTCATCCCAATATGCACTTCGGACTAAAACCTAGCCACCCCATTCCATCTTCATCTGTCCCCTAACTTGTCTTCAATGAACTCTAGTTTTATCCGTCATGCTGGTCAGCAGATCTGCCTCTAAGAGGTCCTGATACGTTGTTGGGACATTGTTCCTTTCGGTGCATGAGTAGAAAATAATCAGTTGTCTCGGACTTCATTGAATGTATTCCCTTGTATAACTCAACACTACTCGTAGTACATGTGATAGCCAGGGAAAAGGATTCATATACTCTCGACCTTGATCTTTCTCCACATCATATCACATCTCTCTCTCCCTCTATGTGTATGTGGGCGAGTCCGGAGGCATGGAGGCTACGATGCAGGTGGCGCACCTCACCGGGATCTCCTCCTCAGTCAGGAACCGGCGCTCCGGCGTGAGCATAGCATACCTTGTCTTCTTTTGCCGAACCATGGCGGAGCTGGGAGAGAGGTGGATGGGCTCGGGCTTGCGGCTTGGAGTGGGAGGAGGTGGATGTGACTAGGGTTGCGGGATGTCGGTCGGCTTAAATAGGTGGGTTTGGCCTCGGATGGCAGAGCAATGCCACCCCACGTTCACACCTCCACCAGAGGAGACATCTGTCGAACCACCGGGTTTCCGAGTGATTCCATGTGGGACGTCCGTCGGACTGTCGAGTTTTCGGCCCACCCCGACCACACTCCGTCCCCAAAAGTATCCCCAATCCGGAAACCCTACATCACTCCATTCTCGATCCGTCTCTTCACCCCCCCCCCCTCTGATTTTTGTGTTCGATCCACTCTGACGACCATGTCGAGCACCGGCATCCGGCCCTCCTCCGACTCTAACAAGGAGATGTCCCTCGAGAGGTCCAAGGTGGACCCGGGTGGCAGTTTCGGATCGGCCGCCTCACCTATCCCCCGTCGGCACAGCGAGGATGCCCGCACAGGCTCCTCCCGCCCCGCGCTTGGCTCCATGCATGTTGCGCAGTCCGCGCCTCCCCCAGACCATCCCCTATCCCTGTAGGCTGCTGCTCCCCCGCACGGTCAGTGGTAGGTGCCTTGTGCCCGCCCCGTCGGCCCGAACGCGCAAGCCAGAGTCAGAGGCATGCGCTGCCCGCCGCGAGAGGCAGCGAGCAAGGAAGGGGGACGCGATGGAGAGATCTGTCCGCCGCCGCCGTGGGTTACCGGTGGATCCCAGCGAGGATGAGCGGTTCCCCGCATGGGTCTATCGCCGGTCTCTTACGACAGCGGAGACAGACGCTCGACGGCTCCGCCGGAAGAACACAAAGGCTCTCCGGCTTGCCATCGAGCAGTCCGAGCATGAGACCAAGGAGAAGGCGACAGAGGCGGCTCGGCTGGTGAAACTCAAGCGCCAGCAGGACCAGGTCGTCCGGCGCCTCAAGGGCCTCATCATCATCTCCTCCTCCCCCGACGATGACGACGGCTCCTCGTCCGAAGAATCGGATGATCATCCACCAGCCGCTAACGGCTACAACTGCGCCGGCGGCCGGAAGGGGAGAGGGATGGCCTGGAAGTGGTGAAGATCCGGTTTCTTCAATTTAATTTCAAGTTTTAGATGTAGTTTGAAATTGTTCGTCGTTTACGCGAACTTTGGTGGTCCTTTGAACATTCAGTCGTGATCTTTTGGTGAATGTGTTGTACTTGCCATTGTCGTTTCTATGTCCGTTTGCTGATCTACGTAATTTAATCGACGTTAGATGGTTTAGTATGGATATAAGGGATCATATATGAGATACACGGATGTGGACGACGCGATTTCAGGAGTGCCCGGTCAGTGCCGCGGACGCGCCCGTGCGGTTTAGCGGGCGTTTTAGAGCCCCGATTTGTCTAATCCAGTTGTAGCTGCTGGTAGGAGCACCAACAAGCCATGGTCAATCGTATTCAGCACAGTTACAATATGACTATCATTAAAAAAACTTTGTAACAGGATTTATGATTTTTTTTACCGAACAGGATTTATGATTTTGGTGTTGGAAGCGGTGTCTATTTTTGGCAAAACATGGTACGGAAGATGTTGGTTGCCCATGAAACAAATCTTTTTACAAAGTTATTGAGGCGAACGAGCGTCTTAATG
Organism: Triticum aestivum; assembly: GCF_018294505.1. NCBI lineage: Eukaryota > Viridiplantae > Streptophyta > Magnoliopsida > Poales > Poaceae > Triticum > Triticum aestivum. Next base: position 662,095,592 of record NC_057813.1, on the reverse strand, counting down.
GCGCCATTAAGGTAGAAAACCTTAATACGCTATTCGTCCAAACGCGGTATTTTTCTCAAGAAATAGTACAATGATTAACAACGTCCGGAGGTCCAAATCTGAGACAAGAAGAAAACGCACTGAAAAGAAAAATCTCCACGCCCATGGCCATGGTCAAAACTTTGGCAGGCCATTCAGAGAACCAGTTTGCAGGAGGTGAACAGCACCCGTGACCAAACTATGGACAAAAGACAGCAGTGGTTGCAGGATGTGAACAACACCCGTGACCATACCATCTTCTTCCATGAGCTGCCCACACCAAAGAGAGAGAGAGACCGAGTTCCCCATCATCTCAGCTAAGACGAGTAGCGTCAGGTTTGAAAAATGAACGAGAACGACAGTGCAGCTCAGCGCAAGGATTTCGTCGACCACGCAAGTGTGTTTTTCAGCTGCATATCCCTTGCCAGTTTTTGTTCGTATAAAAATATGCAATCATTGTGTATAGAGTTCTCGGCGGTAGATGCGGCAACAGGTGAAGCATCCATGTGTCCCAGCTTCTCCAGAACTGGCAGCCAGATACCTTCAAATCACCAGTCAATCGACATGGATCTTGTTGAAGACCAGAACGACAGCAAATGAGCGGAAGCCGCCGTGCCACCGACCACGCCAGGCAACGACGCATGGATAAGACGGCAGAGGTAATAATCTCTTAGAGAATGAAGTTTGTTCAAAACCGACGAACGGATGCAGCAGTTTATATTGGCGATGAAAGCACTCCAACCAAAGAGATGCAGTTATGGCCACGGGCTGGCACTGCAACCAAATAACATAATCTTAACTACAAACTCATTTTTGGTGTGCATTCCATGGCCCTTTCGGATGCATAATGGGCACTGGCTAGCACGGCTTGCAAGACTGAAAAGAATGAAGGATTCATTGAAGTTCCTGACTGTGTATGCAATAAAAAACATGATGCCAACCGGGACATCCAGAACAAATGCAGTACTTTTCCGTCGGTGATGCAAAAGGTTCCAAACAACGGCAGGTGATGCAGAAAAATGAAAGTTACACCTACTAGAAAACCCAGAGATGAACGGAACCTTTGAGATTTAGCAATGCAACAAAACCTACCCATTAGGCTTTCCTAAAAAGATCATGCTCAAGGACCAACACTAGAAAGCAGCTGCCCACATTCCATGAATAAGCCTGCCATTTCAGAATCTAGCTTGCCATTTTCATCCACAACACCGTAAAGTTCCCCACTTGCTTTCCTCTTCGGTAAATGTGATCTCCCATAATTCAACAATTGGGCACCTTATCCATAGCAAAGTTCGGAACTCGATGCGAATCAACGGTTCCGATAGCACACACACTAGTTGTTGTTGATAGCAAATCCATCCTCTCTCTCTCTCTCTCTCTCTCTCTCTCTCTCTCTCTCTCTCTCTCTCTCTCTCTCTCTCTCTCTCTCTCTCTCTCTCTCTCTCTCTCTCTCTCTCTCTCTCTCTCTCTCTCTCTGGTCTACAGAATGGTTTTGGAATGCCCCGGAAAGTTATCGGATTACCGGAAGGGGTTCCGGAGGCACCGTGAGAGTATTGGGCCTTATTGGGCCATGTAGAGGGAACACACCAACCCACATGGGTTGGTGCACGCCCCTTAAGGCAGCCACGCCCAAATAGATGGAAGGGGGAGGCGCCACCTCCTCCTACCATATCTTCGGAAGGGAGGAAGGAAAGAGAAGGGGCGCCTTCCCCATTTCCTTCTCCCTTGTGCATTATATGGAAGGGGGGCGCACCACTAGGAAAACCCTAGGGTGGCCGTCGGCCCTTCTTGGAGGCACCCTAGGGCTGTCTCCTCCCCTCCCACACCTATATATATGTGGGGAGGGGTGCCACACAAGACACAGATTATTTCCACACCATGTGTTGGCACCCCTTCGCCTCTAGTTTACTCCTCCGCTCTAGATCATCACAGTGCTTAGGCGAAGCCCTGCGGCATTGCTTCACCACCACTGTCACCACGCCGTTATGCTAACGGAACTCATCTACTACCTCGTCTCGCTTGCTGGATCAAGATGGCGAGGACGACACCGAGCTGAACGTGTGCAGAATGTGGAGGTGCCGTACGTTCGGTGCTTGATCGGTCGGAACGAGAAGAAGTTCGACTACATCAACCGCGTTGTCAAACGCTTCCGCTTTCGGTCTACGAGGTATGTAGACACACTCTCCTGCTCTCGTTGCTATGCATCTCCTAGATAGATCCTACGTGAGCGTAGGATTTTTTTTGAAATTGCATGCTACGCTCGCCTACACTTACAAACGTCACTGTTCGATGCAAAGGTGTACCATCGCTAGACTGGGCCACGCCGGCGTTAGAGCATCTCTAGCTGACCCCATAAAAGTGGTCAAACCCTTATGATTTTTGCGTTTTAAGGATTTGATCGAAAAAAGTGTCCAGAACAAAAACCGTAAAAGTGATCCAACCCGTAATTTTTTGAAGGGCACCGAAAATCCACACCCGGGAACCTTATGTTTGAAGGTTGGAAGGTCGAACCAAGGGAGCCCCGTATACCAGTCAAACCTCGTCGGAGCAAACACGCCGCCACGAAATTTGCTGGAAACCGCCCGAAACTCACCGAAATTCGTCACCGCGCACCTGGAAACGCCGCTGGACTCTGGAATCGATCGTCGCCGGTTCGAATTGGACGAGCTCGCACTAGTGGAAAAAGGGTCAAATGTGAAGCACATTAGTGCCGGTTTGATTTTGAGCCAGCACTAATGTGTCCATCAGTGCCGGTTCCAACGGCTAGCCGACCACTCTCATTAGTACCGGTTTGTGGCGAACCTTTAGCACCGGTTCGTGCCACGAACCGATACTAAAGTGAGTAGTGGCAGGATGTTGTCGGTCTGGGCCCCCTCCAGTACCTTTAGTACCAGTTTGTGTTACGAACCGGTACTAAAGGTCGTCCTACATAAACCCTTCGCCCACCCGAGCCCGCTCTATTCTTCCCCTTTCCCCTCTCCTCCTCTGTTCTTCCCCTCTTCCTCGAGCTCATCACACATTTTGCCCAAAATTTGTCAAGATTTGAAGGCCCTCACCCATTCAAATGATCACAAAGGTTAGCAACTTTGTCCTTTCATCTCTCATTGCTAGATTAGCTCTTGCAATGCTTTGTATAGTGATTAATTTGTGAGTTTAGTAATTTGGAAGGAATTATATGTGCTAGTATTTGATTTATATGCAATATGAGGTCTTAAATAACACTTAGTTTGCATATGTAGGTGTGGTTTACTTAGTGCCTTCTAAATCTCCGTCGTAACCACCGTCGATCGCCCGCACCGTCCCGTCGCCGGCACCACCTTGTGGTGAGGCTCTTGTTCATGAATGTTTTACATTACTAAATTGATGTTGGTGTGATTTCGATATATAGTTACTCGTATAATTATCTTACCTGTACGTTGTTTGTTATACATAGTGCCATGGTTTAGCTAGATAGTTATTTGTTTGTTGTTGGATCAATTGTTACCTTAGTTGCAATCTTGATCGCATTTGTTGTTGCATTTAAATGGGTTAGCTAGATAGTTATTTGTTTGTTGCATTTAAGTGTTGTATGAACTATATATATATATATATATATATATATATATATATGTGTGTGTGTGTGTGTGTGTGTGTGTGTGTGTGTGTGTGTGTGTGTGTGTGTGTGTGTGTGTGTATGTATGAACTTGTTTTAATTTGGTCTTTTCGGTGTTGTGTAATGAAGATGAGCCGACAATGGATGTATGATGACCGATGCTCTCCCGAGTTCATTAATGGTGTGCATACTTTTCTGCTTGCCGTTGAGGCAAACAAGCGGGCGGATGGTTTTATGCCTTGTCCTTGTGTTGGCTGTAAGAATGGTCACAATTACTCAACATCAAGAACCATTCACGTCCACCTATTTGAGTCCGGTTTCATGCCCCACTATAATGTTTGGACCAAGCACGGAGAAAGAGGGGTTATGATGGAAGACAATGAAGAAGAGGACGACGACAGCTATCCTGGCCATGGGTTCCCTGAATATGATGATACAACAATGGGGGAAGAAGCTGAGCCGGCAATGCAGGAAGAAGCTGAAGAAGAGGCATCAGATGAGCCCGCTAATGATCTAGGTCAGGCCATTGCCGATGCAAAGAGAAACTGCACAAGTGATTTGGAGAAGAAGAAGTTGCAGCGCATGTTAGAGGATCACAAGAAATTATTGTACCCGAATTGCGAAGCTGACAAAAAAAGTTGGGCACCACACTGGAATTGCTGCAATGGAAAGCAGAGAATGATGTATCTGACAAGGAATTTGGAAAGTTGCTGGTAATGATAAAGAATATGCTTCCAAAGGACAACAAATTTCCCGATAGTACGTATGAAGCAAAGAAGGTTGTCTGCCCTCTAGGGTTAGAGGTGTAGAAGATACATGCATGCCCTAATGACTGCATCCTCTACCACGGTGAGTACGAGGATTTGAACGCTTGCCCAGTATGCGGTGCATTGCGTTTTAAGATCAGTCGCGATGACCCTCCTGATGTCGAGGGCGAGTGCCCCGGGAAGAAGATTCATACCAAGGTGATGTGGTATGCTCCTATAATACCACAATTGAAACGTTTGTTCCAAAACAAAGAGCATGCGAAGCCGATGCGATGGGACGGAGAAGATCGTAAGAAAGATGAGAAGTTGAGAGTACCCGCTGACGGGTCGCAGTGGAGAAAAATCGAGAGAAAGGACAGGGAGGAGTTTGCAGGTGACCCAAGGAATGTATGGTTTGGTCTAAGCGCAGATGGCATTAATCCTTTTGGGGAGAAGAGCAGCAACCATAGCACGTGGCCTATGACTCTATGTTTGTATAACCTTCCTCCTTGGTTGTGCATGAAGCGGAAGTTCATTATGATGTCAGTGCTCATCCAAGGCCCTAAGCAACCCGGCAACGACATTGATGTGTACCTAAGGCCATTAGTTGAAGAACTATTACAACTGTGGAATGGAAAAGGTGTACGTGTGTGGGATGAGCACAAACAGGAAGAATTTGACCTAAAGGCATTGTTGTTCATGACCATCAATGATTGGCCTGCTCTCAGTAACCTTTCAGGACAGACAAACAAGGGATACCGCGGATGCACGCACTGTTTGGATGATACCGACAATATATATTTGGATAGTTGTTGGAAGAATGTGTACCTGGGACATCGTCGATTTCTTCCGAGCAGGCATCCCGTAAGAAAGAAAGGCAAGCATTTCAAAGGTGAGGCGGATCACCGGACGAAGCCTCGCCACCGTACTGGTGCTGATGTACATGATATGGTCAAGGATTTGAAGGTAATCTTTGGAAAGGGTCCTGGCTGACAACCTGTTCGAAAGGACACTGACGGAAGTGCACCCATGTGGAAGAAGAAATCTATATTTTGGGACCTGCCATATTGGAAAGACCTAGAGGTCCGCTCCGCAATCGACGTGATGCACGTGACGAAGAATCTTTGCGTGACCCTGCTTGGCTTCTTGGGCGTGTATGGGAAGACAAAAGATACACTAGAGGCACGGGAGGACCAGCAACGTATGCACGGAAAAGACAGCATACATCAGGGTCTGGCCAGCTACGCTCTTACCAAAGAAGAGAAGGAAATCTTCTTTGAATGCCTGCTCGGTATGAAGGTACCGTCTGGCTTCTCGTCGAATATAAAGGGAATAATAAATATGGCAGAGAAAAAGTTCCAGAACCTAAAGTCGCATGACTGCCACGTGATTATGACGCAACTGCTTCCAGTTATATTGAGCGGGCTTCTACAGGAAAACATTTGATTAGCCATTGTGAAGCTATGTGCATTCCTCAATGGAATCTCTCAGAAGGTAATCGATCCAGAAATCATACCAATGTTACAGAATGATTTGGTGCAATGTCTTGTCAGTTTCGAGTTGGTGTTCCCACCATCCTTCTTCAACATCATGACACACGTCCTAGTTCACCTTTGCGAAGAGATTAATGTTTTGGGTCCTTTATTTCTACACAATATGTTCCCCTTTGAGAGGTTCATGGGAGTCTTGAAGAAATATGTTCATAAGCGTGCTAGGCCAGAAGGAAGCATCTCGAAGGGCCATGAAAATGAGGAGGTCATTGAGTTTTGTATTGACTTTATTCCTGACCTTAAGCCGATTGGTGTTCCTGAATTGCGGCATAAGGGCAGACTGGATGGAAAAGGCACGCTAGGAGGGGATCAAATAATATGTATGGACGGGCATTCTCTCACTGAAGCACACTACACAGTTCTACAGAATTCCGCCTTGGTGGCTCTGTATATGGAGGAACACAAGAATTTTCTACACTCCAAACACCCGGAGCAGTCTGACGACTGGATTACACGTGAACAAACGAGGACTTTCGCCGGTTGGTGGCAGAAACGTGCTATGCATCATGGCGATATTGAAGATGACATGTACTCACTGTCCCAGTTACCATCTTCGAATATAATGACTTTCAAAGGGTACGAGATAAATGGGAATACATTTTACACGATCTCCCAAGATAAGAAGAGCACCAACCAAAACAGTGGTGTCCCTTTGATGCAACAACCAACACGGGAAAGGAAACATATTATGGTCACATAGAGGACATATGGGAACTTAACTATGGAGGCGGTTTGAAGGTCCCTTTGTTTCGGTGCAAATGGGTCAATATGACACGAGGCGGGGTAACGGAAGACCCGCAGTACGGAATGACAATAGTGGATCTCAACAATCTTGCATATGCAGACGAACCATTCATCCTAGCCAATGATGTGGCGCAGGTTTTTTATGTGAAAGACATGTCTACCAGGCCGAGAAAAAGAAAAGATAAGGAAGCGAATGGATCATACGATGAGCCAAAGCGCCACATAGTTCTTTCAAGGAAAAGAAACATCATCGGAGTGGATGACAAGACAGACATGTCAGAAGATTATAAAAAGTTTGATGAAATTGCTCCATTCAAAGTGAATATTGACCTGAGCATCCAGTTAAATGATGAAGATTGTCCATGGCTACGGCGCAAAGGGACACACGCGAAGAAAAACTTTCACACCCAAAGATCTGGGATGTGATCAGCTTCACTATCATCACTTTCTTATGTGTTTCACACCTAGGAGGGAATCTTTGTAATAGTATGGGTAGTTATGTGTTTTGGCATTTGAAACGCGAAGAAATTTTATGTGCAATCAAATTCTTTCATGCATTTGAAATGCTAAATGACCCTGAAATTGAAAAGCATTTCAAATGAACTCAGAAAAGGTTGAAAGTTGGGATGGTATATAATGATAAAACAAACTAATATTAAACATAAGAAAAAAGAATCACTGAAAAATCTATTTTCAAAGTTAAGTTATTCACAAACTAGTGATTCACACAAATTTCAAATAATTTAAAATTTAAACTATTCAAATTTGAAAATTACCGGCACTAACAGAAAGTTTGTAATTTTTGTACCTAAAGCAAAAATATTCACAAAGAAACTCTAAATACAGCAAAAAACAACTCAAAAATAAATAAAACAAAAAAATAAGAAAATAAAAAACCCTGCCTACTGGGCCAGAGCGGCCTGCATATGACTAGAAACCCAACGTGTTGTTGGGCCAGGATGCAGGCCCGCAAAGGCCCAATAGGCCCACAGGGCAGCACAGAACAGGTAGGCCCAATAGGCCTGCTTTGGAGAGGAGCTCGAGAGAGCTACCACACTGGGGCTTATAAACCAGTGCGGACGCCCCTTGGCTAGCGAGGTGGGACTAAACTTGCCGCACCGAACCTGTGCTAGCACACACCTTTAGTACCGGGTCGTGGCACCAACCGGTGCTAAAGGGGGGGGGGTCTTTAGTACTGGTTGGAGCCACCACCCGGTACTAAAGGGGGGCGCTTCCCGCCGCTTGGCCTGGCCAAAACAGACCTTTAGTACCGGTTGGTGGCTCCAACCGGTACTAAAGGTGCCTTGTATATAAACAACACTTATGAAAATTTTCAGTTTTCCATCTCTCCCTCGGCTTCTTTCTCCTTTGCCCCGTCGCCGCCGCCCCCGTCGCCATCGTCGTCCCCATCGCCATCCCCATCACCGTCGCCACCCCGTCCGTCCTCGTCCCCGTCGCCGCGCCCCGCCCCGTCGTGTCGCGCACCGCCCCATCATCCCATCGTCCCCGCGCGGCCCGTCCCCGTCCCCGTCGTCGCCGCCCAGTCCCCGTCGTCCTCGTCACCGCCCGTCTCCGTCCCCATCGCCGCCCCCCGTCGCCGCGCCTCGCCGGTGAGCTCCTGCCCCGGCTGCCATGTCCACACACACACACAGATTAGTTTTTTAGTTATAAATTTTAGTTATAGAAATTTTTCTGTTTTTTAGTTATAGAAATATTAGAAATGTTAGTTATATAGAAATGTTATAAACTTTTTCTATTTTTTAGTTATAGAAATGTTAGCAATTTTTCTGTTTTTTAGTTATAGAAATATTAGAAATGTTATAGAAATGTTAGTTATATATATGGAAATGTTAGAAATTTTAGAATTAGTTTTAGTTAGATGAATTGGATTAATGTCAAATTGTTAGAAAGAGCCAAAAACTAACATCCAGGTGTTACTTGGGTCGATGACAGAGCAAAAAAAACCTTTGGGAATCACTGATGGAACATTTCACCCTACCAGATTATTTCACTGAAGCAGATGTGCAGAAAGTCCAGGTCGCTGCTCTTAAGAAGATGGCAATTGCATTCAACACCCACAAGAAAACTGTATGGGACAACTACCTCGCTGCAGAAAGGAAGACTCCAGAATTCATTGGAACACCGGAGAAGCAAAGAGAACACTGGGTCGATTTCGTGAAATTCAAGGAATCGGAATTATCTAAGGAACGGTTGAGGAAAAAACAAGGCCAATGCCGCAAAAAAGACGCAGTTCCATAGGCTGGGTCCAGGTGGCTACGCGGTGGGAATGCCTAAGTGGGATAAGCAAGAGATGGAGGATGCAGGGGTCACTCCGGTTACTAGGAGCTGGCCCCCCAGGTGCAGAACTTGGTTCTATGCGCATGGGAGGCGTTGGACCCGAAGAAAGGCCTGGTTTTGAATAAGGCAAGTCTAAAAGGAGCCGAACAAAAGATACTTGATGCAATAGAAGATGCTCGAAAGGGGGTGTTTATGCCCAACAGAGAGAACGACAAGCTTACGCGCGCCCTGGAAAATCCTGAACACCCGGGAAGAACATGAGGCAAGAGCGTTATTCCTTGGTATGAGGGCTTTTCGGAATGGAACGACGACTACAGGACCCATGCAAGAAAGAAGATGGAGGAGGAGAAGAAGAGGAAGCTGGAGGAGGAGCAGAGGAAGCAGGACGCAGAATGCCTTTAAGGCCTAGAAGCAAGGCACGCGGACTTGGCACTCAAATTCCAGCAGCAGAAGATCGACTCACTTAGCCAGGAAAGGGGGCCTCAGCAGCGGCAGCTGCAACCGGATGATCGTACACCATTGGATAGCACCGCCCCATCCATGCCGAGAAGCGGCGTTGGTTCCGCCCCGGGCGACACACTGCTGGATACATACCCTGTGGATGACTTCATAGAGAACACTAACTGTGAGCTACACTCCAAAATGAAGAACATATCCATGAAGGTGGCGGACGTCGTTGATTTTACAATTACCCCCGAAGCAACCTTCCATTGCATACCGATTCCAGAGGGCTATGCTCGTGTCATGGTTGATGAAGTGGTGGACCCATATTCGAGGCTAGCACTTGACATTCCTGGAGGTGACGACGAGCGCACACTGGGAGAGGTCATACATTGTATCATCCTATGGAGAAAGGATTTGATCATCTTTCGAAGTCCACTGACACCGCGTCTGCCGACTCCTCCTTGAAGTCTGCCACCGAGTCAGCAGACTCCCGCTCCTCCAAGTCCACGAACGCGTGAGCCGACTCCTCCTCGAAGTCCTCCACCTCCTCCAAGTCCACGAATGCGTGAGGCCACTCCTCCTGTTTCAAGTCTAGCACAGCGTCAGGCCACTCCTCCTGCTCCAACTCAGCCACGTCAGCCGTCTCCGCCGTCTCAACAATCACAGAAGAGACACGCCGCAGCTATGGCGTAGCGGTACGAGTTGAGGTAGTACAGAAAGTACAGGCAAAGACAAGCGATATAAATATGGTCCAAGCCTCGCTCCTCTTCCTCGGAGGCCTTACGACATGACCGAGGAGCAAAACACAGCCATAGTGCGGGCCCAAGTGGACGCCCATTTTGGACCGAAATCGGCATCGCCGCCAAGGGAGAAAGTGCCTGAGAAAGTTATTGACCACTTTATTCATATGGCAAGAAAACCAGCTCCCAAGCCTGTTGACTCAGACTATGAGTGCCAAATCAGGAAGCTACATCGAGCACAGCTACAGAAGGAAGCGAGCTCGAGCTCGAGCCAACAAGCAGCTGTCAAAAAATGAGGGAAAACCGTTCCCCAGCTGGGAGAACAGACGGCGCAATCGATCCCCCCGCCTGTTGTGCCAACAACACATGAGAGTACGCGCGTCCGATATTATTGTGGGCAAACCGTTAACATTCCCCAGCTGGGCGATGTGGTAATAACCGAGGAGCATATAATGTAGGCTGAAATGCTCAAGATCACTGTTGGACAACTCCTCAAAATCATCCCATGTCTCCGCTTAGAGAGGAGGAAATAAAACGGAAATATGTTCGGGGCCAACCTTTGGTCGAGCCAGACAAGGTCAAGAACCTCCCAACGAGAATGTATGAATTGCATCAATCGTACATGAACATTACCAAGATTTCCAATCGAGAGTCCCTCATGGTGAATGTCAAGGAGGAGCATTACTTCCATGAGAAACCTCTGTCCGGTGAGTATTCAGAACTATTTTAGTTATACAATCAACACTACTAGGAAAAGGACTATAGATGGGATGGGCACTAATGGCGCACCTATCAGGTGGTGCGCCACTACTATATACTAATGGTGCACCATTTGATGATGCGCCATTAGTGTGGAAGACACTAATAGCGCACCAGACACATGGTGTGCCACTAGTAATATTTTTTTCCATTTTTCCATACATACTAATGGCGCATCCGAGCGAAGTGCGCCATTACTAGTTCTAACTAGTAATGGCGCACCAGCCACAGAGTGCGCCAGTATTGTATTCTTTTTTTTGCAAAACTACTAATGGCGCACCGTGTCACAGTGCGCCATTACTAGTTTAAACTAGTAATGGCGCACTATGACTCGGTGCGCCATTAGTATATATATTTATTTATTTTACTTTTTTGCAAAACTACTAATGGCGCACCACCTGCAGGTGCGCCATTAGTAACCAGGGTTACTAATGGCGCATTTGCAGGTGGTGCGCCATTAGTAACCTGGGACCCAAACAAGATATTTTGGACAGTCACACCTACCCACTCACTTTCCCCACTTTATTCCATCCACCTCCTTCTCCAAGCTTTCGGCTGCCTCCTCCTCCTCACCTCATTTGCACCATAGATTCATCAAAATTAAGTGGTGAAATTACCTTTTTTTATAGGTAAGTAAGGGGAAAGCTATATTCATGTTGTAGATCTACTTTTTTTCTCCCTAGCTCGCTCCAACAACGTGCACATGCACTTTTTGTGGCCTAGCTAGATCTATGTATGTTTGTGATGTTGCATATGTTTGTGGTGTTGCATATATGTTTGTGTTTGCAGGTACCGGTATTTGAAATGTGATAGTTGCCAATATTTTGCCGGAATGTTGATTCATTTCCGTATCGGCGAGAATTTTGGCACTATGCATTTTTTTGGTCCTATTTTTAGGGAAGGTCGTGCCAAATTTTTTCTTGGTTCTAAAATATCGATTTGCTCTACCCCGCATGCGACCATGGTCCGCATGATGACCGAAGGCATCGTGAATAGGTTTTTGAGCTCCGCGAAGGCCGAGATGCTTCAAAAGAACGAGACGGAGATAAGATGTCCGTGTCGAAGATGCAAGCTGAAGAGCCTTATTGCGGACCCGGATTCCGGGCAGGTGCGGGACCACCTGCTCTTGCGTGGTTTCATGGATGGCTATCGATGGCAAGGTGATGAAGATGACTATGAAGTCGTCCATGGGGGCCGGGCAAGAAATGAGGAAGGGTAACAAGACAACCACCACGGCGAGGGCGGGCGAGAAGACGAAGAATCTCCAGGACATGATCACGACGGTGATGCTGTACACAGTCATCATGTAGAAGATGTCGTACATGATGATGAGGAAGATCAAGACAAAGGGCATGATCATGAAGATGAATATGCCGGAGCAGACGACGATGGAGGCTGGGTGCAGGACCCTCATATTCAAGAGTTGCTTCTCAAGTAGACGGATAACGCAAGAGCTGCCGCCCAAGAGAAAGCCAAGCTGGATCAACTGGTGATAGACGCGGTTACTCCATTGTATGAAGGATGCAGGCCCGAGGATACCCGCCTGAAAGTAACGCTCATGGCTCTGGAGATGAAGGTAAAACACAAAATGACCGACGCATACTTCGACGAGAACATGTCATTCTGGCACGAACGTCTTCCCAAGGGTAACAAGTGCCCCACCAGTTTCGATGAGGCAAAGAAAATCGTGTGTCCTCTGGATTTACCGCACGTGAAATATCATGTGTGCATGAACAATTGCATCATTTATCGGGACGAGCACGCGGAGTCTACCATATGTTCGGTGTGCGGCATCACTCGATACAAGAAGAGGAAGAAAGCTCCTCGAAAATCGGTGTGGTACTTCCCGATCAATCCTCGTCTGTAGCGGTATTTCACGGACCCTAAGGTAGCAAAGCTCCTGCGTTGGCACGCGGATAGGGAGGATAAGAAGCGGGAAGATGACGGAAATGATCCGGAGATAAATAAAAAAGACAAGATGATGAGTCACCCTAAGGATGCGAGCCAGTGGCAAGCGTTAAACTTCGAATACCCAGAATTTGGGAAGGATCCAAGGAACATCGTGCTGGGCACGAGCACTGATGGAGTCAATCTGTTTGGCAGCTAGAGAAGCACACATAGCACCTGGCCTGTGTTTGTGTGGATGTACAACCTTCCCCCCTGGTTGTGCATGAAGAGGAAGTACATTCACATGAGTATGCTAATTGAAGGGTCGAAACAACCAGGGAACGACATCAATCTGTACCTGGGGCTGCTGAAGGAGGAGCTAGACACGCTGTGGAAAACACCAGCCAATACGTGGGACACCGCAGAGAAAGAATATTTTCCTATGAGAGTTGCACTGCTCACAATGGTGTACGACTATCTCGGTTACGGATATCTCGCGGGGCAGGTAGTCCATGGATTTTCTGGATGCGTAAGGTGCATGCATGACACAACGTATTGCCAGCTAGATAGAGATCCCGGGTCTTCGAAAACCGTGTTCATGGGACATCGAAGGTGGCTTCGCGACGATGACCCGTGGAGGAAACGGAGGGATCTGTTCCACTACAAGAAATTTGTTAATACATGACGGTCCTTCTCCGTCACCGATCAACTCAAAACTGTCATGTGTACCTGTCCATGACGGATCTGAAATCCGTCATGTATATCGCGTCATAATTTGACATCGTACCTTCCATGACAGTTCTAGTTCGTCATGGATTTGCCCCAGGCCCGCCAAGCCCAAACTAGGCTATGACGGAACAAACTGTCACCGATTTACATGACGTGGAAGCGACGTGGCGTCTACGTGGATCTGACATGGAGGCCAACATGGCCCATGTGGTAACCAGCCCAATTAGGATTAGGATTTTGGCCCAATAATTTCAGTCCAATCCAACCCATTCGATGTTTATTTTGTTCCTGCGCATTAGCCAACCTATTTTTCAGTCCAACCCATTAGCCCCTTTTTTAGTACATCATATTTTCTCAATGCAGCACTCTTTACAACATGACAACCAAACTATATTCATTCAAAAAATAGCATCTATTCACATGACAATACAGAGAACATCTAGTCTGATTTCAAAAAACAGAGCTTTATATGAAAACCTCACAAGTATATCTAGAAAGCTCTATAAGACACATGTCTTCCATGGAAAATGCCCTACTAGATGATTTTAATCTCCAACACTAAGCCACCACTTTCCGGCAGTTATACGGACCCAAGTAGTTCCTGCTAAAAAACTTCATTCTCCAATAACATGGATGAGCTACCAAACCTGCATAGAATCCAAAGCAAATACAAAATTATAAGTATAAAAAATTATAACAACCAGCTCCCAAATGAATCTAGAGTAATTACATTGGTTGATTTTATAATTAATCATCTAATTGGACACAAACTACTATATTAAGGTACCATGAAAATGTGGGCAACGCACACTAAAAAAATCATACCAGATACAAGTTTTAAAAATGTACTATAAATGTCACATTTTATCATACAAACATAACATCAAGTTAAAACAAAGGATGGATAGATCATTTCATATGCACCAATTCCAACAAAAATGTAGGTATATGCACTCTAACACGGCTTGGTTCCATACAATACAATGTAGTCATAGTTAACAAAGCATGAAAATAGTAATATACTTTGTTCATCAATTAAAGCTAATTTCTGTCCAAAAACATGCTTTTTGCATGTAAAGTAAAAACACCGAAAGGAGACCATTATAGGCATTTAAACGATCCACTTAGTTATCTTATTATGTTAACAGTATAAATCTTTACAAAGGCCAACTATTCGCGAGCATCAAAAAACTTCAGTTAAGCACTTTAGAACAAAGATGAACCAAATGGTTCAGATTTAATCTCATGCTTTCAGACTGTAACTTTCACATCTAAATCAACCACAACCAGGAACTGTGAAGAACAATAACATATGTTGGAAGAAAAAAAAAGGACGCATTCTTCCATTTACTGATTAGACTTCATGGCATACAAAGTACATATTATCTTAGCCTGCACTTGAATATGAGATGGAATACAAGTCACACAATTTTCTCGATCCAAAAAAGTTAGTTCATACCCTCAAAGTTCAAAAATCACAAAGGGCTGCTAGTGTTGAATTGACATGAAATAGCATAAAGAGTTGAGACAGAGCAGGCGTATCATAAATTCATAACATATATACGCAACATATTGTTAGCATGCTTTTCTAACTCTCCTAATTCAACTACATATTTTCCATATTCATTAGTCAACCTTTACTTAGGGACAATAAATTATGAAACCCATTGTCTCTAGACTTTGAGCCTAAATTGTTTGCAATTTTGATGTTGTAGCATTGGCACATGAAATTTTATACATGCCACTTCCTTATTATTGTCTTTACAATAAAATGAATAAAAGGAGAAGTATTATAAAAAAGGGTACAAGACAATGAATTGACTAAACTAATATAATGCTAACAATGTTTATGATATGCAAAAAATATATTGACATGATTTTCTAAATGAACCTGAGTTGCTTTCTGTAAAGAGCCCTCATATGAAAATGTTTAAAGTAAATAATTCAAGGGAATATAACTATATCTTTTTTCCTTTAGTTCTGGTCGTACACATAACATTTTAGTTTAATGTAGCACACCATTGATTATTTTTTCTTTCTAGTAGGCTTTCACCAGTGACATGGTGCGAATAATACTGAGAAATAGAGAATATTCTGGTAATAGCACTGAAATTTCGAGACTGAACAAATGCACTTGTAGCATATCGAACACTCCTAAATCATAAACAAAAATAATATACATCTATTAGTAATCTTAAAGAAAAGCGCACAATCTTCATTTCCATTGCTCCTTGAGATTGCAATTCAGTGCACATGCATTTTCAAAAATCCAATAGTACAGATACATCACCTCTGCTGTAATAGGGGAAAAACTCGGGATCAATTAAACTAGTAGCTTGCAAACCCATAGAAGAAGGGAAAATGAAATGATTATTTATACAACTCTATTACAAAGTCAGGTTTGAACAAGACATCAAGGCAGTAATGAAGTTCATACCACAGATAATGTAATTTTTTTCTTAGATACAGATTAAACTAATTCTGGTACATATATTCACCGAGCTACATGGGACAACAAGGACAAAAGGGAAATGCCTATGGAGAAAACACTAAACAGAACATGTCGTCACGATTAATACACTAACAGAAATCATGTCTTCGAGACCTATTTGATGAAATTATTCACCACACTTGGTTACATTGATTCACTGAACCGGTATTTCGATAGAAAATAAACTCAATGCATATTGAACACTTGATTATATTGATTTATTTAGAGAACAGAGGTACACCAAATTGTCAGAAAAATCTACTGAATTAGATTTGGTAGAGAACTAACTGAATTAGATCTTGATAGAACATCACATGTGCAGCCATTTGACGAACATGTGCGGTTTATCTCTACTTGATTACCTGCAGTGTACAAGATACAAAGAAAATTCAGTGCTAAAAGATTCAGAGAGTAAGCCCGCACACACAACACACGAGCTGATGCACGCACGCACATCTCACTCGTAGACACGTCAGACAATCGATTGCCACTACCACCGCTATGTCAGCATGCACACACAATGCACCCTGCAAGTTGGAGAAGGCAGTAGTCACGATTAGGAATCGACTGAGGGGACCACGCACCAGCCTTACCCTTCCAACCTTGCCCACGAACGCCTGGGACGGCTACCAGCGTAGGCAAAATGAACCGGTCGTCGCAGCAGCAATGAGGCCATGGTATTGAGGAAGCTAAAAGGAGGGGCAGTAGTAACAACACAAACCAGTGGCGACTAGGGTACACTGCGGCCTCCAGGGAGAAATTGTGGTAGACCGGCCACCCCACGGTCACCCCGGTCGGACGAGGCCTACGTCGGGGTTGAGCTTCGTGTGGATCTGCGCGCGCCAGATATGCAGCATCAACCCGTGGCCATGGTATTGAGGACGGGGGAGGTCGGGGATGAAAGAGGATGCAATCGATCAATCGTGGAGGTGGGGATGGTGTGGAGCAAGGAGGCACTATCGGAGCGGTGTGGGTGCGGGGGGACAAGGGGGGCTGGGGGACGAGGGGATCTGGGAGAAGGGAGAAGATGATGGGCGGCGGCGGAGGGAGAAAGAGATGGGGGCAGGAAGAGACCTAGGGTTAGCTTTTATACGTGGAATGGGTCAGGTGGGCTTGTGCGGGCTTCAGCGGGCTTGGTAGTTGTACCGGGCCAGTTCATGACGGATTCTTAAGACGTCATGGGAGATCCGTCATGTATTAACAGGTTTCTTGTAGTGTTCGATGGTGAAACCGAACCCCGAAAACGCCCGTGTACGAGGAGCGGCGAGGAAATAGACGAGCTGTTGAAAAATTGGAGAGATTGCCCACTGCCGGGAAAGAAGCAAAAGGCGCCAGAGCCGGGAAAGAACCGAAAGGCACCAGAGCCGCAGCTGAAGGTGTGGAAAACGAGGTCTGTTTTCTGGGACTTGTCGTACTGGAAGATCCACCGTGTGCCTCACAGCCTTGATGCCATGCATATCACGAAGAACGTGTGTGAGAGTATGCTTGGTACCTTGATCAACATGCCAGAGAGGACCAAAGATGGGCCAAAAGCAAGGGCAGACTTGAAATCAATGGGCATCAGGCAGGAGCTTCACGCTAATGATGATGATGATGATGATGAGGCGAAGCAGGACACAGAAAGTCGTCGCAAAGGCAAAAAGGACAAGAAGACCGGAAATGACTACCCTCCCGTGTGCTTCACTCTAAGTCAGGAGGAGATCGAGCAGTTTTTCACCTGCCTGGTAGGAGTAAAACTTCCTTACGGTTACGCGAGGAAGATAAGCAGATACCTAGACCCAGCAAAGCAGAAGTTCAGCGGGATGAAGTCTCACAACTGTCACGTGCTGATGACGCAGATACTTCCAGTTGCAATCCGTGGGATCATGGACGCGCACGTCCGTGAAACGCTATTTGGCCTATGCAACTTTTTCGACGTCATCTCTCGGAAGTCGATTGGCGTGAGGCAACTCAGAAGGCTACAGGAAGAGATCGTGGTGATACTATGCGAGCTTGAGATGTACTTCCCGCCCTCATTCTTCGACGTTATGGTGCATCTCCTGGTCCATATCGTGGAGGATATCATCCAACTCGGGCCGACGTTCCTGCACAGCATGATGCCATTTGAAAGGATGAATGGTGTCATCAAAGGATACGTTCGCAACATGTCACGTCCAGAGGGAAGTATAGCCAGGGGCTTTCTGACCGAAGAGTGCATCTCCTACTGCACGAATTATCTAGGCATCGAGAACCCCGTTGGCCTGCCCGTCAACAGGCACCTCGACAGGCTCGCTGGATGGGGTCATCGTGAGGGTCGCCGCGAAATGCATGTCGACTTCGAGGGTCGACTCGCCAAATTTGAAAGAGCAAACCTAGTCGCGCTACAACACATAGACGTGGTCGCTCCTTGGGTGGTAGAGCACAAAACCTTTATTGAGAAGACGTACAATGACCGAGGCCAACAGAGGACGGACGGAGATATAATCAAAGAGCACAACTCATGTTTCACGCGTTGGTTCAAGCAGAAGCTTCTGTCGTACCCTTTACATGAGGATTCTTCCGCGGAAGAACAACTCATATTCTCCTTGTCACAGGGCGCCGAGCACAACCTGATGACCTATGAGGCGTACGATATCAACGGCTACACATTCTACACCGAGAACAAGGACATGAAGAGCGATGGTTATCAAAACTCTGGGGTAACGATGGAATCCTACACCGGTAACGACAAGGACAGATACTACGGAAGGATCGAGGAGATCTGGGAGCTGAGCTACGCTGGAGAGAAGGTCCCGATGTTCCGTGTCAGATGGGCCAAGAGCGCCCTAAAAGAAGACCGGTATTTCACCACCATGGTTATACCCGAAGACAAATCCAAGACCGCGGGCGCAAACGTCACCGCAAAAAATGAGCCATGGGTACTGGCTTCCCAAGTGGACCAATGCTTCTTCATTACCGACCCGTCAAAGCCCAGTCGTGTTGTCGTGAGGAGAGGCAAAAGGAAGATCATCGGAATGGATGGAGTAGCCAATGAGCAAGACTTCGACAAGTACGGCGACCCAAAGATCGAACATGACGACGACGATGAAGTAGCAGCACACACCACAAGAAGAAGCAGGACCACCCTACCTAAAGGACGTCCGTTCCACAGAAGAACTCCATTTGTGAAAAAGAAGGGCAAGAAGATTGTGAACAGATAGCTAGCTAAGATCAATTGTATTTAAATCATAGCCTTCATTTCTCGATTGTATTTCATGGGAACTTTTTGATATCATGAATATTTTAAATTTCATGGGCACTTTTTGAATTCATGAGGACACTCGATCTCGACACCCCTCCATCTTGATCTGGATTCCCCCTCCATCTCGATCTCGATCCCCCTCCATCTCGATCGTTATCCCCCTCCATCTCGATCTCGATCCCTCCCCCGCTCCACCGCCGTCGACGAGCACCCCCCGCACCCGCCCCCGCTCCACCACCGCCGACGAGCACCTCCCGCTCCACCGCCGAAGAGCCAGATTCGTTTGGGGGCAGGGGACACCACCCCACAGACAAGACCGCCAGTCGTGCCGGCGCCAAGCCATGCCAAGAACGCCGCAACGCTACCGGACCTGCCGGACATCCCTATGCCCGACATCCCTATGGCACAGGATCCGGACATCCCTATGGCACAGGATCTGGACGACGACGACAACGACGACGGTACATTTACCAAAGTCGATAAGTACTTTGCCGAACATGGGTACGCTGACGAGTTCTGCGGGCCTCTTTCTCAAGAACCCAACCAAGACGACCGCGATCTAGCTGGTACGGCGGAGAAATCCAATTGCAACAGGCGTCGTCTGGCGTTCAGTTCTCAGGAGACGCCTCCAGCTCCCGCCTTCACCGAGCCTCAGATAGCTGAGGTGCGAAATATTATTAGCCCCAACACGCTCAAGAAGGCGGTCTGTGAGAAGAACTCGGTCCCATTACAGGAGATCAAGAAGAAGGGACGGAAACGAAAGACTAACAAGGGCGCCGATGCGAGCCAGCCGGCACCGAGTTTGATCCGTGCTCAGGACGGGCCACCTTCACCTAAGGATATTTCGAGGAGGGTGCATGTGGCGGGTAGGGCGATGCTACCGCCAAATATGCTCAATGCTGCAACCGGTGCTATGCGGAGTCTGCACGACAGTGTTCTTTCTTTGGAGAAGCAGCGTCTCAGAGAGAATGATGTGGCATACCCTGTTTTCGTGGCCAAGGTGCCAGAGGGCAAGGGCTTTGTGGATGGCGACATTGGGGGTACGATCGTCCTGCGGTTTGATGACATCTTTGCTATGTTTAACCTTCATCCGCTGCACTACACCTTCGTTCGGCTGTTTTCGCTGAGTATGGAGATGCGGATCATTAGAGACAAGACCCCGGACATCGTGATAGTCGACCCCTTCTACATGTGTGCCAAGCACTTGAGCAGCGCTGGGGACCGCCAAGTTGCGAGTTCACACCTCGAAGGCGTCATTCTGGCAAACCCAGATAAGGATAACTTCCTTGTGGCTTACTTTCCCGAGTAAGTCATCCCTTAACCTCCCTGTAACATATGATTTCTTAGATTTCGATCGTTCTTTTTTTTCTAACATTCCGTGTTCTATGCAGTGACATACATTGCACACTCATCCTCTTAAGCCCGAAATATTCCATGGCCACGTATTTCGACCCGAACCGTAACTCCAAGATAGACTACACAAATGTCAAGAAAATTCTTGATGATGTTCTCCCTAGCTACGCCAAGTCTAGAGGCACCTTCACCAGGGCAGTTCGTAAGTACGGCAAGCACACCTTCTCACACAATACGAAGTTCTTCTGCGTCAAGCAGCCGCCTGGCGGTCAGAAGGATGCCTACTACGCCCTCCATCACATGCGGGTGATCGTAAGGGACCATCATCACCTTCTGCTACTAGATAATCTCAAAGATTGGGCCGCGAGCTTGTCGGCAATCCAGGACGAGGACCTCAGACAAGAATTCTTTCGCATCCAGTCGGAGTTTGCGGACATCATCCATCAAGATGTCCTTCATACCTCGGGGCAGTTCTTCCTCAGATATCAACCGTCCAACAATGAGATAGATGGAACGCTACAAATGCAGGGTGACAACGACCGCGATTTCATGACCATCACGGCAGACGATGGCTTCATCCACGCTCCTGTCCGATGAGTCGAGTTGAAAGTAGTGATGTGTAGTTCTGAAACATTGATTGGCTCATGTTGTAATTAAAATTTAATGAATTCATATGTCTTTTTGGTTTGGACAGTCGTTCAACTTAGATGTAATCGATGCTATTTATTAGTAGGACCATGAATCATGCTATTAATGTCTTGCTTTTCTCTTCCGATCCTTTTGTTGCATACTTACATATTGCTTATGTATTGTCTGTTGTTTGGCTTGTGCATAGAGATGCCGTCGTATGTCGTGTACAAGGGTAAGGTTCCCGGAGTCTACGACGACTGGGAGGAGTGTCGGAGACAGGTTCACCGTTTCAGCGGTAACAGTTACAAAGGGTACACCACTAGGGCGGAGGCCAAATCTAGATACGCCCGCTATCTAGCGGGAGAGAGGAGGGAGCGTTGGAGGAACCGGATGAAGACCAGTTTGATCGCGATGATGCTCATCGTGATGACCGCGGCTCTCTTCTATGTGATGGTAGTTTAGATGATCGATATCGACTTGTAATGTGAAGACAAACTCGATACTCGCGGTCTTGAGGCTTGTAATGTTTTATCTTTGTTCGGTCTTTTGAATTCGGAGACTAATATGATGAATTGTATTCGGAGACTAATCTTCTATTGTATTTGATGAATCTGTTGTTGTTGTGTGTTGCTGTCTATATTTTGTCCAATAATATATTTTGTAACCTGTGCAAAAATCAGAAAAGTAAAAAAAAATATTCATACTAATGGCGCATCACCTCAAGGTGCGCCATTAGTATGCCAAAGGATACTAATGGCGCATCACCATAGAGTGCGCCATTAGTATGACAAAGCACATGGTTACGTATGGCCCCCCGGGAGGCATACTAATAGCGCATGGTGTTACATACTAACGGCGCACTACTTGGTGCGCCATTAGTATACCAGATACTAATAGCGCACTAGTGGTGCGCCATTAGTAAAAAATACTAGTGGTGTGATACTAATGGCGCACCGGTAGTGCGTCATTAGTAGGCAAAACCGGTGCGCCATTAGTAGGCCTTTTCCTAGTAGTGCAAGACGCACTCGACAAATCTATCATCAGTTGCTATTGTCTCTAAGTGATTTCTTTCTGTACTTTAAGTCTCAATCTAGCTGTAGTGATCATTTTGATCAATCATTACATGTAATAATTATCCTCAGTATATTCTTTTCTGTGGTATATGCAGGATGAAGATGTATGAAATGAAAAAATCTGGACGCTATGGCATTGGGTTCATTGACCCAAATACCATTAATATGTACACATGGAATCTTCCAACTTATCGAGCAAGTTTAGAGGAAATCATGCTAGAGTTCTTCAAGCGCCTCAATACCAATGAAGATATACTACTTCCTTGCAACTTCATGTGAGTCACGTTGTCTTGTACTACAAATTCTATTTTTGCTTATTAGCTAGCTAGATGTTAATAATTAAGTGTATAGGGTTTACGGTAGTTGATTAGTGTTATGCACATATGCCCGCTTAATTAAGACATGCAAACGTGTGCGCATGCAGTTTCCACTGAATCTTGTTAGACATTAAAGTTGAAGTACTGGACTCACTACTTAAAAAAGAAAGTGACTACATCATCGTGAAGGGGATAGTCAACAGGTAATTTCAATCATTATTAACTATATCTCGGCCTATTTAGTTCGTCATTTCCTGATATGAACTATTTAATAACCCCTTTATTAATTTTCTTTGCCGGTGGGCAGGGCTTGGGCAAAGTTTATCAAGGTGACTCCAGGCAAATGGGCAAAAAAGCTGTTTTGGTATCGACCAGAGGTAAGTAATTAAGTAGTACTAGCTACCTAGCTAGCTACCATCTCTTTAATTCTTGTTTCAATACCATTAATTAATTATCATGCTTGATTAATCATTATCTGATTCAATTCCATTCTCGTAAAGGCCCTGAAGCAGGCGCAGGAAAATGATCTGTGTGCATACTACGTTTGCGAGAACATTCGCATGATGGCGTCCGAAAGGAGCAGATCTCAAAGACAGGACTGGGTACGTTTGTCAGAACACTATTCACACCATTATCGATATATCTAGTCACACAACTAATACACATGGATATTGATCTCCTTCTTAACAGTTCAGAGAGGTGCGGGAGCAGCTCCTACCAATGGACCGCATACTAGCACTTCAAAAGAAAATAGCGGGATTTTTGCTCGACCAGCTCATAGATCACAAAGGAGAATACTATTACCCGCTACCGCCCCATAAACCACTTGTCATCGTGCTCCGAAGGCACCAAGGCAACATGTAGGAGAAATTGTATATATATATATATATATATATATATATACACACACACACACATGTGTATGTGTGAAAAATTAATGGTGTTGGTTGTGAGACATTCGATGATATATATTTATATATATATGCGGTTCTATGAGAAAATCTATTTATATATATGCATAACGTGTACAATATGTAGCATCGTAAAATACCAGCAAACAAAAAAGAATTAAATGGTAAACACAAAATTAATGAAAAGTAAGAAATAAAACCCAAACCCCCAAACATTTAGTACCGGTTGGTGTTACCAACCGGTACTAATGGTCTACCAGCACCCGGGTCTGGCTCGTGCCACGTGGTGGCACTTTAGCGCTGGTTCGTGCCGAACCGGTAGTGAAGAGGGGGGGGGGGCTTTAGTCTCCACTCTTTAGTGCCGGTCCCTTACGAACCGGCACTAAAGCCCGTTTCTGCACTAGTGTCGACCTCATCGTGGCCTCCCGTGACCTCAGCCTGGCCGCCGGAATCCCTCCCTTCGCGGCCGACAAAGGGGCACGGCTCGCGCAGTGTGGCCGGCGGGCGATGAGGCACTACCGGCGTGGCTGGCGCGACCAGCTGGCGGAAGGGGCGGCGCCGGCTAGGCTGAAGGAAGGAGTTCTTATCCTAGTTTTACAATTTGTTTTTACAGTATCTATTCGGCCGTAACTAAATAGACTTTTAAAAACCTTTCAACGGGTTTGGTAGAGATGCTCTTATAACCGCAAGAAGGAAATATCCAGGTTAAAAAAAAACTGGTCTGTAGTTCTGTACCGCACTGTTTTACAGGCCGCGCTTAGAAACGGCGGGGCGCCGCCGCTGGAGATCGACGCGCATCCTTCTTCCTCGGCGTCGGCGGCTGCTGCGTCCTCGTCCTCATCGCCTACGTAATACCCCCAACCCTTACCTCGTCCTGTACTCCATCTCTCTGTCCCTCTCGTTCTGCTTCCTGTCCAGTTTCCGTTCCCCTGCGGATGTCGCATCAGATCCGCCTTACATCTCCAAGATTAATCACAACTCGATATATGGAACTAAATTGGGTAGATATAGTTAAGTGGTAGATGGATTCTGCTTATTCTCGAAGAAGAAAAACAATCCAGATTGAGACTTTCCCTGCTTTAGATGTCCAACATTGCAGATAATAACAGAGGGAGAATCATATGTGCTCTGCTTTCATTTTTCAGCCAGTAGCAAGACTTGCCAGATACACTATTAGTTTGAGAAATAGGCGATCGTGGTGTGTATTGTTCAGTAGACACGAAGAATTATATGAAACTCTAACAGCCTGTCTATCTACCGCCCGTGTAGCATGCATCTATGTACTCCCTCTGTTCCAAAATAGATGACTCAACTTAGTACTAACTTAAGTTAGTACTAAGTTGAGTCATCTATTTTGGAACGGAAGGAGTAGTTGTTAATTTTATTCTGAGGAGCAACAACTTAAGGTGATAGGTGACTGTGTGTGTTTAGACTTAGTTTCTTTTGCAGGCTGGGAGGTTGCAATCCTGATGAGTAGGGGGTGCCTAGTTTCCTACATTGTTTCAGGGGCGCGGATCATTGGATCTGTCGATGTGGTGTAGGTCAGCAGCGTTATCTGTAATTTCGGTCTGGGTTTGTAGGACTTGGTGATTACTGATAATGGAAATCGGAGAGGAAACTCTCTTTTTCAACCAAAAGAAAACAACTTAAGGCGTTCAGTATCTTTGTTAATTTTAGTGTATGATGTAATTGTAGTGACGCGGTGATATTTGAACGATACACACAAATCATGTTTATTGAATCTTGGTAGCTCCAGTTCCTTTTTGTACAACTACTATACCTTGCTGCGCATGTCTAACCTTTCTCCTGAATTTTCCATGTCGAACAGGGAGAGCGCTGTGCAAATCAGGGCGAAGAGAACATGCTATGCCTCTGCCTCATCTGGGCTACGTGGATGGGCCGAGCTCCAGGACGACTTGCTTCAACCCATCATCGCTCTCCTCAGCTCGTTCCGCGACCTCCTCGCCGTTGGTTCCACCTGTCGTCCCTGGCATGATTTCTCAGCACACACGTCCTCTTTGTAGCCTCTCCTCCTCCACCCGAGCACCGACATCCAACGGTATCCCTGGTATGACTATGACTACTGGACCCTTTTCCACGAATGCACGTGGAGATTGGCTGATCCTGCTGCTGCCTCATCCTATCCCAGTTTGCTTTCCTTGAGTGACCTCAGAAGCATGTTCTTTCTTCGCTGCTCCTACGGCCACCTCATCTTCTGTGACGATGATGGGTTCTACATTGTTAATGCGTTCAGCGGCACTAAGGTTGTGCCTCCTTGCCTTAAGTCAGACAACTTCATTCGCACCAGCTATGTCACCTTGACTGCCCCTGTTGCATCCGCTGACTCGCATCTCCTTGTCGGCAGCGGAGGTTATCTGTTTCAGTGGCGCATCGGGAGCGACTCTTGGTTGGAACACTATCCGAAAGTTCCTTTTCTTAGGATTGAACAAATCATAGCCTTCAAGGGCAAAACATACACCCTAGGGTCTTTCGGGTCCTTCTGCATTGTACAATTTTCGCCCAGTCTCTTGATTCAGAAGTTTGAAGTTGTGTTCGAGGAAGATAGAACTGAAGATCGCTATTGGACAAATCAAAAAACATGGCTTGTGGTGTGGGACGTGCTTCTCTTAATCAAACTTGAGGCAGCAGGAAGGATAAGCCCGGAGGCCTTCCACTTCAAGGCCTTCAAGCTCGAGTCGCTGGACGCCAGGAAGAAGAAGGCAAGGTGGGTGAAGGTGGACAGGTTGAATAACTGGGCCATCTTTGTCAGCGCCGACGGGCGATGCGAGGCGTTGTCGTTCATGAACCCGGAGAGATGGGGAGGGAGGAGCAACCACATATACTTCCCAAGTTATCAGTCTGAACAACCTTGGGCTGCAGCGCAACTATGGCAGAGAGCTAACAACCATTCGACAAGTTCGTGGCTCTTGAAAACTGGAAGCCAGTAACACAGATTGGTGCCAACCTGGGTCCTTCCCGCTGCATTTCGTCGCTCTGGTCAGCAATGATCTTACGGCCATTGCAGGTACGGTTGGTGATTGTCCTCTGATACAGCTTTCGTGGGAGAGTTCTACCTTGCTTGCAGTTACATGATGAGTATTTTTACTGAATGTTCTTAACTTTTTTCTAAAGTTGCATTGCAAACAGAAGCTTTCGCTGTAGGGTTATTTGATTCTGCTTTTTTTGTGGGATTATAAGGGACCTTATGTTCTATTTCTCACCTACTACAAATTATGGAGTTTACTTGTACTTGGGCCACTTGATAACTTGGGTTAAACTACACACCTAAGGTGATCTAGGTCTGACCCCAAAATGCAAGTTCCTAATACCTACTCGCTAGCATATGTGCAGTGCTCATTATTCATCAAGTTATAAGCTTGCTGCTGTTCTTCATCTTTTCATGTTGGATAAACTTGTGCTGTCTTTATTTAGTGCTTGGCAGAGCTTTTTCAGTGCCATGGCAGCTGTTTTGCTGTGAATAAGTGTGCCATGGCAAAGGTTTGCATACTCACTGCACATGTGCATAATTAGCTGGTTAGGCGTCTTTCTCATCGTGTTTCGGTTGGCCAGGTCGTGGGATGGCACGATGGAGGTGGTCAGCTGGATAAGCTAGTAGGGCATAGTCCAGGCTCTGCACGGTCTTGTTCGTGGGATGGAATGAACGCTGAGGATCGCTGCAAGCATTTTGTTTGGGCCGTTAGAGGCCATTTCTTTTGTAACATAATAAAAGGAGAAAAAGAAATACAGAAAAGCTGCAAGGGTTGTGCGCAGCGCAAAAAACCTGCTTGTGCCATTGTGTTCATTGTGTGTGAGCTGAGAATTGTGTTGTCATTTCATACTAAGAAGCCTGATTAAGGTGTTTACTCTTACCTTTCATACGATTTTCTACAACCATTTCGATCCTAATCCACCGTCAGATATCTGCCATAGAACAACTGTTCCGGTATTATCATCTTAAGACGGATTTATTTGGCAGATTACCATGTCGCTGTTTAACAATGACAGAATAAAAACCAGCAATATATATTCTGTTATTTCAGACCATTTTCCTTTTTTTCCTATGTGGCATTTCCCATCATTTGGATCAGTACAAGGCTTCAACATCTGCAAAAGACAATCCATCTTGGTTCGAATAAATGGAATCTTGCTATTATGTCATTTTTTTTTTCTGTGTGTGATGAGTGATGACACCGTTGACACTTGCACTTCTAGTCAAGATGCCATGTGTATGTATCTCCGCATTTGTATTAGCTTCAGTAAACAGCTCTGCGTGCATTTCATTACCTCGGTTTGTAGAAGGAGATCGAGCTACTGATAGATGAACAAACAGAGCACATAACTAAATAAAAACCCAGGCACATCTCACCCGGTGCACAAAAAAAATGCTAAAGAGTGATATGAAGACCCAACAGGCACTAAATAGTTTCAGGATGTAAACCCCTGTCTTTTTTATGCAAAATGGGAGTATTATCAAGCTTTGGCGAAAAAAGAAACATCTAGAACAAGTTTTTGCCTCCAAGAACATACATTGGATAGCAAACAAAGATTATTGCACCACGTCAGAGAAGCGAAAAGAATAAGCGAGTGTTTGGTTCGCTACTTCAGCCTGCCACTCCAACCTGCGGCAAGCCGCAAGTGAGGCGAACTATTCATTCGCCACACATTACTTAGGCACGAAAGAGTGCAACACAGTAGTTTGTTTTGCTATCACATACTACAGCGTGGCAGGAAGCAAACAGGACCTAAGGAACATAACAATGGAACACAAACAGCCCCCAAATGCAGCCAGTGACAACAAGACAACTACATGGTGCAACGACACTGTCTTATACCCAAGCTGCAAAAGATGTAGGATTGCTAGCAAGATGAGCATTTATCGTCACAAAACAGGCTCTGGTACCCAATTCTTATTTTGGTTGCCATCTTCTGCTTATGAAAATACTCGAGCATTTTCATCCAACTCGTAGGCATGGCCATCCCTTAATCTCATCCCCTCTTGGTTCACTAAGTGTCATGGCTGTTTTTGGCCAAGGAAGAATGCACACTTCTTCAAGCCTCCATCTATCCCCTCAAATACTTTGCAGTTTCAGTCGAAAAATCGATGGAGAAGGCATCCCCGTTGCAGCCAAGTAGGAGAAGCGTATCTTCTCAAGCTACCAAATTTCCCGAAAGCATCTACGTACCGGTCCATATAATTTCTGCAAGCAACTCTTAATACCTCACCATTAAAACTAGGGTGCCAAATGCACGGTGTACAACTTTTGATGTATCCTAGTAATAACCCGGCCTTTGAAGGCCACCATCTCTTGGATCAAATGTGCACTTACAAAATCGCAGCGCAACCAAGTAGGCCTCCCAACCTCACTTGTAGTCCATGTGATGGCATGAGATTGTTGGAGCCGATGATGGTTGTTCTACATTGCCAATCAATGTTTTTAGAGTTAATAATATTTTTTTGAGGGTACTACGGTTGAGGGTACTACGGCGGGCAAAAGCCAGCCTGAACACATTCATTAATTTTAAGGTTTAACAGAGTATATGTACATAGGGTGGGGGATTGGAGAAGGTAGAAACATCAAAAGAGAACACCAATGCTACATCTAGCCGGGACAACATGATTCCTCAGTCAATCAGAACTTGTTTGCGATCTTCATTTCCACATCTATGGGCCCAAAGAAAGAGGTCCTGCGCTGCCCGCCGAAGAAGAAACCCAAGGACTCAACTTTCTGCTTGAACAGAGGGTGTCGATCACTGATTCTCAATTTGCTAGGAAAATCATACATGCTCTGCTTTTATTTTTCTGTCAGCATCAACACTTGCCAGATACAGTATTAGTTTGAGAAATACTAGGCACAGACATCTATTTTTTATCTAGCGCATATATATAACTTCCCCATATAATTGACATCCAGTGCCTGCATCATTGTTGATCTTATTCTGATCTTCTCGGGAGCCACAACTCAATGCGATTAGTACCTTCGTTCAGTTCAGTGTATGATGGGAACGTAGTGTTTTTTAGTACCTTTGAAGGATTAGTACCTTTGATGAGCAATCATGTTTTTTAGAATCTTGGTAACTCATGTTCTTTTGTATACAGTCGTTATACCTTGTTTTGCATGCCTAACCTTTTTTCTTGAATTTGCTGTGTCGAACAGGGAGAGCGCCATCGCGCAAATAATGGCCAATAGGACATGTTCTGCTTCTGTCTCCTCACTCTTTGCTTCATCTCGGCTGCAAGGATGGGCAGAGCTCATGGAGATCTGCTCCGACCCGTTGTCGCTCTACTACGCTCGTTCTGCGACCTCCTTGCCTTCAGTACCACTTGTCGTCATTGGTGTTATCTCTTCTAAGCGCACAAGTCCTCTGTCCAGCCTCTGCTCCTCCACCCAATCTCCGTACTGACGGTGGATAGTCTCTCTCGCATAACTGTTGGACCTTATTCCACAAATGCACATGGAGATTGGCTGACCCTGCTGCCACTTCATCCTCTCGCAGTTTTCTTTCCTTGAGTAACCTCAGAAGCATGACCTTTCTGCACTACTCCCATGGTCAGCTCATCTTCTTAGACAACAATGGGTTCCATATTGTTAATCCATTCAGTGGCGCTAAGGTTGGTCCTCCTTCCCTCCGGTCAGTTCACTTCACTTGCATCAGCTATGTCACCTTAACTGCCCCTGTTGCATCCACTGATTCGCATCTCCTTGTCGGTGTTGGAGCATATCTGTTCCTGTGGCGCATCGGGAGCGACTCTTAGACGAAACACAGTCCTAAAGTTGGTCGTTTTTCGATTGAACAAAATGTGACCTTCGAGGGCAAGACATATGCCCTAGGGTCTTTCGGGTGGTTCTACATCATTCACTTGTCACCCGGTCTCATTATTCATAAGTTTAAAGTTGTGTTTGAGGAAGATATAACTGAAGATCTCTATCCAGCAAATGAAAAGGCATGGCTAGTGGTGTGTGGTGATGTGCTTCTCTTGATCAAACTTGTGGAGGCGGGAAGAGGGATGCGCTCGGAGGCCTTCCAGTTCATGGCCTTCAAGCTTGAGTCATTGGACACCATGACCAAGAAGGCAAGGTAGGTGAAGGTGAAAAAGTTAGATAACTGCCATCTTTACCAGCGTTGATGAGCGGTGCGAGGCGTTGCCGTGCATGAACCCGGAGGGATGGGGAGGGAGGAACAACCACATATACTTCCCAAGTTATCAGTCTGAACAACCTTGGGCTGCAGTCCAACTATGGCAAATATGTTATTACCGTTCGACATGTTCGCAACTCTTCAACACTGGAAGACGGTACCTGAAATTGGAGTCAACCTGGGTCTTCCCCACGCGTTTCCTCGTTCCGGCCAGCGATGATCTTACGGTCGTGGGTGCGGTTGGTAATTAGCTTCTGATACAGCTTTGGTGGGAGGATTCTACCGTCTTGCCTTTGCAGGATGAGTAGTTCACTGAATGTTCTTGACGTGTTTCGAAACTTGCATTACAAACAGATGTTTAGATTAAGTTATCAGATCATGTACTCTCCTTTTTTCTCTGCGCCGATTACAAGGGACCCATATGTTTTATCTTTCATCTATTACAGGTTGTGGAGTTTTCTTGTACTTGGGCACTTACCATGGGCTAGGCCTGTAACTTCCCTTTCATGTGTTGGTACTGCAATAGAGTAATTGCACTATGGTTGTTGATTATTCACGTGATGTGCTTGAGCATATGACAGTCTCATTGGGTGGAAATGTCAATATTGAGAACATAGCTTGGGCAGAGCTACAATTTTTTCACAGAACATTGTACGCCATTTTGGGCTAGAGAGTTGCAAGGTCACCAAGAATTGGAGTGAGGATGCAAGTCCATAGACATCAGGTTAATATAAACTGCAAGTTCAGCCAACAAACATATAAGCAGCATATGTACATTCATCATAAAGTTTATATTTCGCACCAACAAAAACTAGGCACACAGAGTGTTCGACAACCAAACAACTCTGCATTTGCAGGTAGCTTCAGCAAACAGCTCTACGTGCATTTGATTATCTCTGTTTAAAAAGAGATCAAGCTACAAATAGATGTATGGACCAAACAAAGAACATAACAAAAATAAAAGCCCAGGCACATCTGACATGGTGCACACAAAAAATGTTGAAGAGTGATATGAAGACCCAAGAAGTTAGTATTGTTTCAAGATGCAAACCCTTATCTCTTGTATGCAAAACGGGAGTAATTAACAAGGTTCAGCGAAAACAGCACCATGTAGCACAAGTTTTGCCTCCAGAAATGTACCCTGGGTGGCAAACAGAGATTATTACAAATCTTGATGTATTCTATCAAAGGAGCGGAAACTAGAAGGAACACATAGCGACAAAAAGTCCCCAAGTGCAGCCAATGACAACAAGACAACGCGCGCTGCAATGACACGATCTCATACCCAAGCTGCAAAGGATGTAGGATTGCGATCAAGATAAGCATTGATCGTCGCAAAACAAGGTTCTGGCTCCAACTCCTCATTTTGGTTGCCATCTATTGGGTATGAAAATACTCGAGCGTTTTCATCTAACTGATAGACAAGGCCACCCCTTAAACCCATTCTCTCTGGGTTCACTAAGAGTCGTTGTTGTCCAGTACGTTTCCTGCCGAAGAAGAACGCCCACTTCTTCAAGCCTCCCTCTTCCACGCGCACATACTTTGCAGGTTCAGTTGAAAGTCAATGGAGAAGGCTTCCCCGTTATGACCAAGTAGGAGAAGTATGTCTTCACAAGCCACCAAATTTCCGGAAAGCACATATGGGTCCATATAATCTCTGCAATCAACTCTTAGTACCTCAACATGAAACTGAGGTGCCAAATGCACGGTGTATAGTTTTTGACGCATCCTCATAATGACCCGACCTTTGAAGGATACCATCTCCTTGATCAAATGTGCATTTAGAAAATCGCAGTGCAACCAAGAGGGGCTCCCAACTCGCCAAGCGTACAGACAATGCGGGCTGCTGACAAATAGATATGAATCTGGTGACGCCTCTGGAGATATGAAGGTTCTATAGCATAGTTGACTCAATGGGAAAGGTGGAGCTGCAACCATAGTGCCAGTGAGCACGTCCATAATGACAAGGGATCTGTCGTAGCAGAAAATTGCAT
This sequence comes from Triticum aestivum, assembly GCF_018294505.1. Lineage (NCBI taxonomy): Eukaryota > Viridiplantae > Streptophyta > Magnoliopsida > Poales > Poaceae > Triticum > Triticum aestivum. Next base: position 662,062,959 of record NC_057813.1, on the reverse strand, counting down.
GACCATAAGAACATTTGATGACTGCCATTTTGTCCAAAATACTTGGAGGGGTCAACCGACACAACAGAGTACTTGGGTATACAGGATCAACGAGCTCCCATGTGTTTCCAATGTTAGAGCCAGCTGAGCTTGTCTGGTTGGCACAGTTCCGAAAAATAACAGGTGGGAAGAGCTCGCCTAAGGTAGATTGGATTAACATGAATGCGGCATACCAGCTAGGGCAGGTGGCGATGAATGCAAGAAGGTCACGAGTTGAACCCAGCAGGACAATGATGGAGTGCAATAATCCATGTGGTAGGTCCGCCCAGCCTTCGGGTCCAAACATGACACAGTGCATGGAGATGGGGGTGTTGGAGCTCCGGTTGATGTTTTGCATGATATCAGCTTCAAATTCTGCATTAAGGATCATGAAAGGACAACAATTTTAGCAATGGACTTGAGTTAACTATTATAATATAAATTGCTATCACTATTTTAATTCACTTGGTACTACTACATCTATGATAATTATACAAACACAACAAAAATGTTTGTAGAAACTATAAACATAATACACGGTAGAGTAAAGACTACAGTATTGCCATCGAAATGTGCATCTGCCCCAAGAAAATTCGATCATGATAAAATTCATCAACATTTGAAAAGAAAAGGCAAGTTCTGTATTTATTTTTCCACCGAATGTTAATTATATGTGTTGCGCAACAGGTTTGGCTCTTGTCTCCACCTCGATTCCAGGCCCGTAGATACGCGATAAATTTCATCAACATTTGAAATCAAAAAGTGCAAGCAATATTGAAATTCTAAGATTGTTCTACACTGATAGTGGTAAACCCAGTGGCGGAGCTTGCAAGAAAAAGTTGGGCGGGCCAGAAAAAAAAAGAGCATAATTTTAAAAAAATTGAACCAAGAAAAAGTTGGTCTTAACCACATTTTTTCTTTTAGTACTCTATCCATGACGTAAAAAGACCAAATCAATTGTACCACATTACAATTTTTATAAGCTAAAAATAATCAAGGTATTAATTTTAAAAATAAAGTATTTCGGGAGATATACATTGCAGTAGGCTAGCACGAACGTGGCGGTTGCATAGATGTCTCTGACCGTCGCTGATGCATGCATTTGTGTTGTAGTAACCGTGAAGGGGACAACTGAATTAGTGAGCGTTGATTGCTGCAGCAAGGTGTTGATCAAGGCGAGAAGATTACTTTTTTTCTGAACGTAAAGGGGAGAAGATTACGGCGGGCAGTGGATGCTCCCTGCTCTGCAGCGCTGCTTCGTACTTAAGACGGGGAGAGTTTGGAGCAATGCGCTGCTCATGAATCCCCCGCGGGGCCGCACATCTTGCAGTCCGCGTGAATCCTGTCAGAACTAATCTTGTTATTAATGCTTGGTTTAGATTATTTCTTGGTTTTTCTTTAGTCACGCATGTAGTTTGTTAGCTAGCCATGTGCATGTGCATGCTGGCCGGGTCATTTGGATCAGAGCCTTGTCGATCCGAGGCGGTGGTGGCGGCGCGGCGGACTCCATGTGACGTGGAGGTCGGCGGCGCAAGGTAGACGTTGTTGCCGACGCGATGCTGCTAGCGGTGGTTTGCGTGTCTTCATCATCGTCGAGCTGCCCCACGAGCGATGGAGAGAGGTGTGCTGCCCGGTAAGTTGCGGCACCGGCGGCAAGGAGGTGATGGCCATGGAGCGGAGGCCATTGCCATGAGGAGTTCAACATCCATGTCCGAGTCGGCGACAAGGTGCGTCATCGTCGGCAACATGGAGGCGAGTCACCGGCGAGTTGCGGCACCGGCGGCAAGGAGGTGATGGCCATGGAGCGGAGGCCATTGCCACAACGAGTTCCATGTCCGAGTCGTCGACAAGGTGCGTCATCGTCGACAACATGGAAGCGGGTCACCGGCGAGTTGCGTCACCGGTGACGAACGAGTCATCGGCGAGCTGCGGCACCGTGGCAAACATGCGGCAACGAGCGTGCCACGGGGGCGCGCTTGTGGTGAAGGTGTAGGAGGTGCGGTTCTCATCGAAGCTAGAGGCGACGACGACAATCGGCGTGACAAGATGGCATTGGTGGCCATCTACGTGTTGCACCGACGACATCGACGACCACGGGCTTCAAGAGAGAAATAAGTTAACAAGATTAGGAAGGTGAATGTCAGAACTAATCTTGTTATTAATGCTTGGTTTAGATTATTTCTTGGTTTTTCTTTAGTCACGCATGTAGTTTGTTAGCTAGCCATGTGCATGTGCATGCTGGCCGGGTCATTTGGATCATGGGTGAGTTGGTTAGTGGCCGAGTGTGCCGGCCAAGTTAGTGCGTGAGTACATGGGTTAGTGGTTAGTGTGCCCGGGTATGGCGGCTGGCTTGGCAAGTCAGCCAACCTCTCTTGTGTATATAAGTGTTGCACTGAGTTAATGAGAAAGTTTGAGGCCGTGAGGGCTGAGGCAACAATGTAGTGTTTGTGGCTGCCAAGTAAGAGTGCCTCTGGGCAAACCTTGTGTGCTCTTCTTGGTATATGCGTGTGTGTGTGTGCGCGCGTTGAGTCTTCCCCTGGTGTGTGTGTTTTTGTGTGAAACCACAAAAGAGATGAGAGAGTTGTGTGAGGCAGCTCGAGGTAGAAGAAGAAGCGGCGCTGCGAGAAGAGGCGGCGCCATCAAATCCACAGTGAGGTTCTTTTGTTCTTTCCGTGAAACCACACCGCTGCTGCTGCTGCTATAAACGCATTCGGTGATTCTGAATATCTATTTCATTGTGGACTTGTTTCAATCGTGAGAGCACCAGGGAAGGAAAATAATTCGTGGGCGGAAAACAGATAGATGAGGAGATTGATGGCAGCATAACCTTAGGAAGAATTAGTAAAGGTAATTGCTTAGAATCAGAATTTTAATTACTGGAAGATAGAGAGGATATGAGTACTAGAGGGACGAAGAAGAATTTCTACGGAGGCGAACAAGCAAAACGGAAAGCAGTTTCACTTTATACAGACAGGTAAACAGTCGTTCTATTGTAGGAGGTGTCTACATTGCCGTTTGCAGATTACATGGACAAGTATTACAGACAGATATTGTCTAAACCATTGCACATGCCCTAACTGAAGTACAATTGAGCTGGGTTGGGAAAATGCACATAGCTTACTAAAAAAATGTCAAAAACCTTGGCGGCCATAGCCCGGTTTAGCCCCTACAAAGCTCCGCCCCTGGGTAAACCCTTGAACTATTTCATATTTTTCATATAGTATAAACACAACAAGATCGCACATCCACCAACAACACATACACTCAGATCCCTAAGTTATCCATTGCAGAGTCAGGTTAACAAGAACAAAAGTGCGATGAGTGCGTCAGAGGAGGTCGCCCCCGATGGGGTGATGGCGGGCCAAGGAAGATGATCTGGGCAGCCTTGCGCGGTGGAGAACTCCGTCGACCGTGGACCGTGGCATCGGTCAGCGAATATATATACTCGGCCAACCCACGAGACCATGTCCTACACGGAAATTGACTTAACCTAGATCACACCGTATACTACATATTTGGACTCAAGATTGACTCAAACGCGTGAACTCCTACTAGTACATGTACATGACTTTGGTTAGTCCCCAAAGAACTAAAGCCACGTGACATGCAAGCGCCAACTACATCATGTTCCAAACAAAACAATCAAAATCATGCTAACACTAACGTCGGCCCCTGCACCACCAATGGCTGTCATGGGTTCCCAACTCCAGCAGGAGGTGGGGAAGGTCTCGTCCACGATACCGGCAATCACTCCAAAGCTGCTTGTATGTACAAATTAAATCAGAGCAAGGGGGTAGAACTCGACATCAACTTGGTTCCTTCCCTTGCCTGGACTGAACCCAGAGGGCGGAGGTGATTCAAGGCCAGGCCTCGTCCAAGAGTCCGTCAGCCAGCAAGGAAAATGAAGTGGGTGAAGTCAACCTCAACAAGGCTCCTCCCCTACCCCATGGAGCCGGTAACACGAAAGACAAGCATCACAAAGATAAGAATAGCCTCAAGGGTAAGCCAAGGAAGTAAGTTGATCAATCCCTGGCGAACACCGGGGCGGTGTTGCTTAAATGCATGGGACGTGACAGTGAGTTTGTGGCGACACCTAGTTACAAGAGTCCTGGTCTGAACAAGAAGGCATGAGGTGAGGGTAATGGAGGTGGCATGAGAAACATAGGTGTGTTAGGCGGTAAGGAAGCTATCGGCCCATGGGTTGCCGATGAATGACATGTGATAAGGAAGGCACCTGTCAGGAGAAATGAGTCGCCTGATCTAGAACTATTGCGGCTTGGGCAATCCCGGATAGTTGAAGAGCTAGTTTGCCTCGTGTGCGCATATACCACTTGATGATCCTTTCACTTTCTGAAACTCAGCAATGTGAAAAGAGTTTCAATAAGCTTAGGTGGATGCTAGGCCGCCAGAATTATATTGTGCATGATGGTAAGGGCAAGGGTGCCTCGCGTTGTTCTGAGATGAATGAACTAAAATAAAAAGACTACCATATGACCTGAGGTACACCGATGTCTTAATTCATGATGATTCCCATGGCCCGAAGTGTCGGGCTACATGGTGAACCTAAGGAGTAATGAAGATGTCACATCTGGAGTTTACTCAAAGAATAAAGCCAGATGCTCATGAACACTTGTTGATGATTGGTAATTTTTATGACACGATGTGGTAGCATGAGCACTTCTTAGTAGCTTGGATATCCGAGAGAAAAATACCAATTTCAGAGAAGCCTTGTTCTAGTGTGATCTTCATAATTGGGGCTAAGGGGCCATCCTGGACATAAGGTAATAAACAGTATGGCAAAAGAAATGTGACCGTCGGGTTGAAAGTGCAGTTGCATCGTTGGGTTGGTGTCATTTATTCAGAGTGAACAGTGGTACACACATATGCTCCAACCACTTTCCTTATGCATGGCTGCAATACGGAGACAGACAAGGTGCATAGCAACATGAAATCCTTCTAGTATGAGTAGATATTGGAAAGAGTATCGTCGCTAGAGGGAACTAGTGAAGTCCCTGGCCGATGACTGCACTAAGCTGGGAGTGCTGCAACATGATGTTTAGTCCTGGACATGAAAGATTTTGGGTCCATGATAAGGAGTACTCACTAGCTGAGAAGGAATATTATAGTCACATACTGAATGCACCATCTTATTGGTTGTGGATGGTCGGGAAAGCATCTTAAGAAAGCCGATCTTGGAAGGGAGGTTAATGCCTATCAAAATTGTTGGGGCAGCCTCGGTGTCTCTAAACTAATGTTTGTTGATGACAACCTTTTGTTCTTCAAGGCCGTAGGAAGAGAGGTGAGGGTAGCGAAGGACACTCCAACTCTATTTCAAAGGTGTGCATGATAGCTTCTTAGCCCAGCTAAATGCTCTTTATTATTTAGTGAACACTGCCCACCCCATGTCCAGTAAGAGATAAAGGTCACCCTTGGTATTGTGACTTCCACTTTCGAGAGTAAATATTTGGGTTTACCAACCCCATAAGGTAGGATGTTTGCCTCGAATTTCAGTCGATCATGGAAAGGTTCACAAAAATGTGCAAGGGCTGGATTGAAAAGTATATGGCCCATGCAGCTAAAGAGGTCTTTATCAAGTAAGTGGTTCAAGCGCTTCCCACTTACTTCTTTGGATTGTTCAAATGTCCTTGGGCTTTTGTGATAAGTATGAAAAATTTATCTGGGACTTTAGGTGGGGTGATGAGTAAAGACATCACAAGTCCATTGGCTCTCCTGGTACCAACTAGTAAAACGAAAGAGATGAGGTGTTCTAGGATTCCGGGATATGCATATGTTTAACCAAGCTCTCTTGGCAAGGCAAGGGTGGAGACTAATTCACAAGCCGGATAGTTTATGTTCCAGAGTCTTGAAATCAGAATATTATCCTCGTGTGGATATTCTGGACATGGTCATTTCCTCGTATGCATCGCCGGCTTGGAGTTAAGATACTCAAGGAAGGCATCATCTCGCGTATAGTGAATGGACGAAAAATTCAAATTCAGAGAGACAACTGGATTTTGAGACAGTATGGCCTCAGGTTGCCAAATTTGCTAGAAACTCAAGGTTGAGGTGGGTAAACCAATTGATTGTCTCGATAAAAAATGAATGGAATATTAACCTTGTCCTTAGGCTATTTTCTTATTTTTAATGTAGAGGAGATATTTCACATAAATCACCCTTCTACGTGATGGATGACTTGCTTATAAACTTGCCACACAACTCAAATTCAGGTACAATTCCCCTGCTTCTAGTTCTTCAAGTGCGACAACATATAATTGGAATATTTGGGATGTGATTTGGAGAGCTAAGGTTCCGGAGAAGGTTAAGGTCTTTGGCTGGAGGTTGCTACTAGCTCACTGACTATACAATTGTGTAAATTTATAAATGCACTGAGTGTAACACCATTTGTGTTATTTCTGGTAACAATGTAGAGCATGAATTCCAATCTCCACAGCGGATTTGGGATGTTGGCTAGTGTCCCATCACTACTTCTTTTTGAGGGAATTGGTGCCCCATCAATACTTAATGCCCCCATGTGTAATGATTGCAATCAGTCTATAGTAATATACAAGTCTAATGTTTTCTCTCAATTAAAAAATAAACACAACTCAAAGATCAACTAATTTTTACCTTAATGTTTCTAGAAAAAAACTGGACGAGTTCTTCCCCTACCTTCTTCGATGTTGACAGCGGAGGGCGAAGTGGAGGAAACAACTACCTTCTCCGATGCCAGTCGTGGTAAGGCGTGGCCATCGGAGACGGAATGCTGCTTTCCTCCATCACCAATCATCATGTTGGCTCCAGATCTGGGGGGGGGGGGAACAGACGCCTTCAACTGCGGTGACTCCAAATCTGGATGCGGCTGGTCGCCCACACCTAGGACTCCAGATCTGGATGGAAACACAGTAGTACCCCACGCGGTTGTCTCAATGCATCGTCACCGCTCAACCGTGGGTGGTTCTAGCGCAGTCGATGTGGATGTCGAGGGGAAGGGGAACGTGTGTGACGAGAGACAGAGAGTGGGGGGGGGAGAGGAGATGGGGAGAGTAGCGTGTGGGTTTGTTCGTTATAGAAAAGTTTTAGCGAAGTACCACGGGGAACCTTGTCAAACTTCGAGTGATTTTTCTTGCTTTTGGCAACTTTATACCTTACTAATACGAGATGATTAACTCTATTACTACGAAAAGAGGGAGGCTAGATTGTGCATGCTTGCGAATCGTGCACTCGCTTTTCGACTAGTTGTATTTTCCGGTTTGCGTAAGGGTGCAGCACCTCCTTGTTCCCATTAGAAGATTAGTTGAAGGCTTAATAAGAAACCAGGGAAGGCCTGCCCTGAAATTCAACGGGAGAAGAGATTAGGTGGAGGCTTAATAGGAAATTAGGAAGCTCCCATCATGAAATTCTGGGGCAGATAGATCAGGTGGAGGCTTAATAGGAAGTTAGTAAGGGCCCACCCTACAAATTCAGGGGGAGTTTACCTGTAGATTATTATGTGGGCCTGCATACCACAATAAGACCTCCCGTCCTCTCGTTTAAATTGCTCCGCCCTCTCCTAGTGGTGGGCCCACTTCTCACCCTGCCACCCCCAAAAAGGCGTGTCGGTTGAGAGTTGTGCATGTTGGTCAGTTTGCTCGCTGGAGCGAGCAAACGCCAGTGAGTCAATGTGAGGTGCTCCCAACTGGCAAGGAGACGAATGACACTGATGAGGACATCAATACAATTGTTACACCCACAGCCCCTGCTGCTATACATACTGGACCAATTACTAGAGATCGCGCACGCCAACTAAATTACCAGGTACTTTCGTTTCTTGGTAATGATTCTAATGTTCATGAGAATATGATGCTGCCTAAATTGGATACATTTGTTTTTCTTACAAATGAAGGGCCTAGCTTGGAGAAGCATGAACATTGGAGCCAGAACAAGCATGGAGATGATGGCATGCGCAAGGGGGACAAGAACGGAGTTACAAGTGATGATTTCAGGACTTTGAAGCCACCATAATGGGTGCATGAAGCCTTGGACGAAATATACAAGATGCCACTTCATAAATTTCGTCCCGAGGCTATTATAAGTGTTGCGTCACCTTATTATTGGGCCAGGCCCATGTAATTTCGAAATACATAAGTATAGGCTATTTTTAGAGTTCGTATGTGTGGGGAAACAAGAGATAGGGTTGATTTCGGACCCCTCCACCAAGGACCACGAAATTCTCCGCTCTTCCTCCATATATACAACCCTTAGGGCATCGTTTAGACTTTGGGTTTTGTTTAGATTAAAGTTCGCCATAGCTGCAACTTTGCGTACTTCGTTTGTGTTCAACGACCAGACAAAGGCGTCACAGAACCCCACCTTGATCAATAAAGCTTTCATCTTATATTCGCAACATCCAGATTGCAATCTCAGTTTCTTGCTTGTTCTTCGTTTGCTCGCAGGAAACAGACCCTCGTGGTCAGGTTGATCGTGCTCTGGCGTGGTTAATAACCTCTCAGAGTTGGTTTAGCGATTGCTAAGGCGCGACGTCCTCGCACGTTCGTAGTCGGATTGTCAAAGTCGACTTCCACCAAAGCGAAATCCATCATCTCATCGAAAGACGGGACACCTTTGCCTCTATCAAGTGGTATCAGATTTCCAGGTTGCTTGGTGAGATTTTACAGTTTTTCGTAGTTTAGGTTGAGTCTGTTCTTCATACCTATAGTCCACGAAAAAGCCAAAAAAATTAGGGTTAGTTCATCCCATCCGAAACAATCTGAGCCTTTGCATAATCTTTTCTGTATTTTCTTTGTTGAATTTGCGGTTGCATCGTCGTGTCAAGTTGCTGGTCTTAGCGTCTAGTCTTTTAGAGTTTCGAGTTCTGGTCACAAGTTGTCACACCGCCACCGCACCATCATCATCGCCCCTGCCACTTACCATCACCCCTCTGAATCCTTATCCATATACCACCACCAATCCGTGTCCATATACCACCACCGATCCATATCCATATACTACCACCGCTACCACCACCGCTGCCATATACCACCACCATATATCCACCACCAATCCGAGTTCCTTGCATATTAGGTTTGTTTTCGAGATTCATCTAGTTTCCGATTCGTTTTCCTTGCCGGAGTAGGTTTCAAAAAAAAAAGAGTCTGGAAACCACCCTCCGTTTAGGCCCAAAATTTTCTGAAAACGCATTTGTCGAAAAAAATTCTGGCTATCCTATTTTTAGGTGTTTCTGAGTGTTTTGAGACAGGTGCCATTATAGGAAGTTTTTTTTTGACCCGTTTCCAGTTTTTGGGTCCGGGCAGTCGAAAAAACAAAAAAAAATTGGTCGAAAAAATTTCGTGCCCATCCTGTCAGTTTGACCTAGGAAGAGTTTTGAGACACTCGCCATTATAGTGTTTTTTTGCAAAAAAAAGCAGCGCAAAAAAAAGAGCGAAAAAAAATTCCAGAGTGTGCTTTTCCCTTGTTTACGTGCAGCGCCGTGATTTTGTTAGTGTTCTAGGCTCGCGTCTCTAGCACGGTCTAGCCTAGAACCAGCACAGTACCGTCGTTGAGCGTTTATTCAACTTTGCATCTCTGAATTGATTTTTGCTGACCCCTTTTGCTACCATATTATAAGCCTTCCCAGCTCCACATACATCTACGTCGTGCGTTTGACTCTCCCTGGTAATCGCTCTATCAAGGCTTTGGGAGTTTTGACTACAACGGTTGCTGATCACTACCTGCTGCTGGGTAAGAACTGGTAAGAATTTGAGATTTGCTTGACGGGTTTGTGATACACCACCACCACTTCTTATTAGTCTGTAGGATCATATTCTTGTGTGTTTCTATTTGCTGCTAACCATGGTAGGATACAAGCCGATGAGACTGATTGGGAGAACCTGACGAACAAACAGCTACATGATAAATTTCAGCAAATGATGAGTGGACAGGTGCAAGATGTGCTAAACAGATTTGACGAGGCCATGGAGAAGATAGATGGCATTGGGAAGACGTTCGAAACAAAGCTTGATAGCAAGTTTAATGAATTGCTCGCGCGTTTACCACCACCACCGCCGGCTGCACCTATCGCACCTCTGCAACACCAACAACAACGCCTCCTTCCGAATCAGTATGGACGAGCGAAGCGTGTTCCTATTGAGGATGGCCAAACTTCTGGTGTTGTTGTTCCTGTTGTTGATGCTTCTTTGGCTCCTGCTACTGCTGTTGCTGGTACCCAGGAGGATGATGAGTATGCGGGCGATTATGAGGATGAGGTTGATCAAAATCAGAACTACGTGCACCCACCAGCACCACCACCAGCAGGTCGACCTCAGGTATATATTCGTAATGGTAGGCCTGCACCACCACCTCAGGTACGAGATGATGTCCATATTCCTAAACTGAAATTGAATATTCCACCATTTGAGGGTAGATATGTTCCTGATATATATCTTACTTAAGAGTTAGAAACTGAACAACGTTTTACATGTTTACAATATCACGAGGAGAGACGGGTTGCTGCTGTTGTTTGTGCTTTCACTAGTTTTGCATGTGTATGGTGGTCTGAACATTGTAGATTATATCATATTCCACCTACTTGGGCTGCTTTGAAAACTACTATGCGTACTCGTTGGGTTCCACCATATTATCAACGTGAATTGCTTCAAAAATTGCAGCGCTTAAGACAAGGAAAAAATTCTATAGAAGAATATTATCAGGAATTACAAACTGGCATGATTAGATGTGGTATTGTTGAGGAGAATGAAGCTATGCTTGCACGTTTTCTGGGTGGATTAAATAGACAGATTCAGACCATTCTAGACTATAAGGAGTATACTAATATCACTCGTTTATTCCATCTTGCTTGTAAAGCTGAACGTGAAGTGCAGGATCAACAAGCATTGGCGCGAACTAACTTTTCTGCAGGCCGACCTTCATCATGGACACCGCGTGCATCTTCTACTTCAACTGCACCAGCACCTCCATCAGGTGCCACCTCCAGTCGTGATACAAGAAAGCAGGCACAACCACCGTTATTTGCCAAGAGCGAACCTGCCGGGCCTCCACAGAGTTCTTCTTCCATGGCATCAACAGGGCACACAAGTGATATTATTTGTCGTCGTTGTAAGGGAAGAGGTCATTATGCGAGACAATGCAAATCTCAGCGTGTGATGATTGCTACTGAGGATGGTGGGTATGAGTCCGCTAGTGACTATGATGAGGAGACTTTGGCTCTTATTACACGTGAAGAATATGGTGGAGATGATTCTAATCATGAGACGCAATCCATGGCTCCTGAAGACGCTGACAGGTATGAATATTTAGTTGCTCAACGTGTTTTGAGTGTGCAAGTCACACAAGCTGAGCAAAATCAGAGGCACAATTTGTTCCATACCAAGGGAGTTGTGAAGGAACGTTCTGTGCGCGTCATCATAGACGGAGGGAGTTGCAACAACTTGGCTAGCATGGAGATGGTGGAGAAGCTTTCTCTCACCACAAGACCACATCCACATCCTTACTACATCCAATGGTTCAACAACAGCGGCAAGGTTAAGGTAACACGTACTGTTCGTGTGCATTTTAGTATCTCTACATATGCTGATTATGTTGATTGTGATATGGTACCTATGCAAGCATGTTCCTTATTACTTGGTAGACCATGGCAATTTGATAAAAATTATGTACACCATGGTAGAAACAATCAGTATACTCTTGTTCATAAGGATAAAAATATTACTTTGCTTCCTATGACTCCTGATTCTATTTTGAAAGATGATATTAATAGAGCTAATAAAGCAAAACAGGAGAAGAATACGAGTGAAAATCAGATTGTGGCAAAAGAATTTGAGCAACAAATGAAGCCTAATTATAAACCATCTAGTGTTGCTTCTGAAATTAAATTGAAAAGTGCATGTTTATTTGCCACCAAATCTGATATTGATGCACTAGATTTCAGCAAATCTGTTTGCTATGCTTTTGTGTGCAAAGATGCATTATTTTCATTCGAGGACGAGCCTTCCTCTTTGCCTTCTGCTGTCACTAACATTTTGTAGGAGTTCGCTGACGTCTTTCCACAAGACGTGCCACCGGGATTACCGCCTATTCGAGGGATTGAGCATCAGATTGACTTAATTCCCGGTGCTTCACTGCCAAATCGTGTGCCATACCGTACCAATCCAGAGGAGACGAAGGAGATTATGCGTCAAGTACAAGAGCTTCTCGACAAAGGTTATATACGCGAATCCCTTAGTCCTTGTGCTGTTCCTATTATTCTAGTGCCAAAAAAGGATGGTACATCGCGTATGTGTGTTGATTGTAGAGGCATTAATAATATTACTATTCATTATCGTCATCCTATTCCTAGGCTAGATGATATGCTTGATGAATTGAGTGGCTCTACAATATTCTCCAAAGTTGATTTGCGTAGTGGATACCATCAAATTCGTATGAAATTGGGGGATAAATGAAAAACAGCATTTAAAACTAAGTTTGGATTATACGAGTGGTTAGTCATGCCTTTTGGGTTAACTAATGCGCCTAGTACTTTCATGAGACTAATGAACGAAGTTTTACGTGCTTTCATTGGACGATTTGTGGTAGTCTATTTTGATGATATACTGATTTATAGCAGATCTTTGGAAGATCATTTGGAACATTTACGTGCTGTTTTTATTGCTCTATGTGATGCACGTTTGTTTGGTAACCTTGGGAAGTGCACCTTTTGCACTGACCGAGTATCTTTTCTTGGCTATGTTGTTACTCCACAGGGAATTGAAGTTGATAAAGCCAAGATTGAAGCTATTGAGAGTTGGCCGCAGCCCAAAACGGTCACACAAGTGAGGAGTTTTCTTGGCCTCGCTGGATTCTATAGGCGTTTTGTGAGAGATTTCAGCACCATTGCTGCACCTCTCAATGAGCTTACAAAGAAAGATGTGCCTTTTCTATGGGGTACCGCACAGGAAGAAGCCTTCACGGTATTGAAAGATAAGTTGACACATGCTCCTTTACTCCAACTTCCTGATTTTAATAAGACTTTTGAGCTTGAATGTGATGCTAGTGGAATTGGATTAGGAGGTGTGTTGTTACAAGATGGAAAACCTGTTGCATACTTTTCTGAAAAATTGAGTGGGCCTAGTCTGAATTATTCTACTTATGATAAAGAATTATATGCTCTTGTTCGGACTTTAGAAACATGGCAACATTATTTATGGCCCAAAGAATTTGTTATACATTCTGATCATGAATCTTTGAAACATATTAAAAGTCAATCTAAACTGAATCGTAGACATGCTAAATGGGTTGAATTCATTGAGACTTTCCCTTATGTCATTAAACACAAGAAGGGAAAAGAAAATGTTATTGCTGATGCATTGTCTCGTCGCTATACTATGCTTTCACAACTTGACTTCAAAATATTTGGTTTGGAGACCATCAAAGATCAATATGTGCATGATGCTGATTTTAAAGATGTAATGCAGAATTGTAAAGAAGGAAGAATGTGGAACAAGTTTGTCATTAACGATGGATTTGTGTTTCGTGCTAACAAGCTATGCATTCCAGCTAGCTCCGTTCGTCTTTTGTTGTTGCAGAAGGCACATGAAGGAGGATTAATGGGACACTTTGGCGTGAAGAAGACGGAGTACGTACTTGCTACACATTTCTTTTGGCCAAAGATGAGACGGGATGTTGAGCGTTTTATTGCTCGCTGCACTACATGTCAAAAAGCTAAGTCACGACTCAATCCTCGTGGTTTATGTATGTCTTTGCCTGTACCTAGTGTTCCTTGGGAGGATATATCTATGGACTTTGTTTTAGGTTTACCTCGAACAAAGAAGGGGAGGGATAGCATATTTGTTGTCGTGGATAGATTCTCGAAAATGGCACACTTTATACCATGTCATAAAAGCGATGATGCTGTTAATGTTGCTGATTTGTTCTTTCGTGAAATTATTCGCTTGCATGGTGTGCCAAATACTATTGTTTCAGATCGTGATACTAAATTTCTTAGCCACTTTTGGAGATGTTTATGGGCTAAGTTGGGGACTAAATTGCTTTTTAGTACTACTTGTCACCCCCAAACTGATGGACAAACTGAAGTAGTCAATAGAACATTGTCTACTATGCTTAGGGCTGTTTTGAAGAATAATAAGAAAATGTGGGAGGAATGCTTGCCTCATGTTGAATTTGCTTATAATCGTTCATTGCATTCTACTACTAAGATGTGCCCTTTTGAAGTTGTGTATGGTTTCCTACCTCGTGCACCTATTGATTTGTTGCCTCTTCCATCTTCGGAGAAGGTTAATTTTGATGCTAAACAACGTGCTGAATTAATTTTAAAAATGCATGAGTTAACTAAGGAAAACATTGAGCGTATGAATGCTAAATATAAACTTGCTGGAGATAAGGGTAGAAAACATGTTGTGTTTGCACCTGGAGATCTTGTTTGGTTATATTTGCGTAAGGATAGATTTCCTGATTTGCGCAAATCAAAGCTAATGCCACGTGTTGATGGTCCCTTTAAGGTGTTAGAGAAAATAAATGATAATGCATATAAACTTGAGCTGCCTGCAGATTTTGGGGTTAGTCCCACTTTTAACATTGCAGATTTGAAGCCTTATTTGGGTGAGGAAGATGAACTTCCGTCGAGGACGACTTCATTTCAAGAAGGGGAGGATGATGAGAACATCAATACAATTGTTACACCCACAGCCCCTGCTATACATACTGGACCAATTACTAGAGCTCGCGCACGCCAACTAAATTACCACGTACTTTCGTTTCTTGGTAATGATTCTAATGTTCATGAGAATATGATGCTGCCTAAATTGGATACATTTGTTTTTCTTTCAAATGAAGGGCCTAGCTTGGAGAAGGATGGACATTGGAGCCAGAACAGGCATGGAGATGATGGCATGCGCAAGGGGAACAAGAACGGAGTTACAAGTGATGATTTCAGGACTTTGAAGCCACCATAATGGGTGCATGAAGCCTTGGACGAAATATACAAGATGCCACTTCATAAATTTCGTCCCGAGGCTATTATAAGTGCTGCGTCACCTTATTATTGGGCCAGGCCCATGTAATTTCGAAATACATAAGTATAGGCTATTTTTAGAGTCCGTATGTGTGGGGAAACAAGACATAGGGTTGATTTCGGACCCCTCCACCAAGGGCCACGAAATTCTCCCCTCTTCCTCCATATATACAGCCCTTAGGGCATCGTTTAGACTTTGGGTTTTGTTTAGATTAAAGTTCGCCATAGCTGCAACTTCACGTACTTCATTTGTGTTCAACGACCAGACAAAGGCGTCACAGAACCCCACCTTGATCAATAAAGCTTTCATCTTATATTCGCAACATCCAGATTGCAATCTCAGTTTCTTGCTTGTTCTTTGTTTGCTCGCAGGAAACAGACCCTCGTGGTCAGGTTGATCGTGCTCCGGCGTGGTCAATAACCTCTCAGAGTTGGTTTAGCGATTGCTAAGGCGCGACGTCCTCGCACGTTCGTAGTCGGATTGTCAAAGTCGACTTCCACCAAAGCGAAATCCATCATCTCATCGAAAGACGGGACACCTTTGCCTCTATCAGACACCATGCAAGATGCTCCAACCGACCATGATTCCTGTATACAAATAGTGAACCATCAGACGCCAATGCCCTTACCTCGCTGACCGGACACCCGCGACTCCACTCCCAGACACAGGATGTCAGCGTGAGGTACTCCATGTCCTCCTAGAATTCTTGTAGCTCTTCGCCCATATTTTTATTCCTGTTTCTCCTTGTCAACTAAGACCCCTCTACTGAATTTCCCTTTGGCTTGAGAATGATGGTTGTGACCTCCATAACAATGCAACACTCGTCACCCGACCTCTCCTCTTTGTCCTATGTGTCCTCCTTGCCGATGATAGCAAAGTGGACAACCCTAACTACGGTGATATCCGCTCGATGCCAAGGACAGGCGCCGCATGCGAGGGAATATCTGTGATCCGACAAACACAACACAATCCGTAAGGACGAGTTTTCTTCCCATCGAAACCTTCTCTCCCAGCCGAAGATGGGCCCCCCTCGATCTTCTCGTCGGCATCCGCAGAAGCAACTTTCCTAATGGTCTATTAGGACTGAGTATAACAGAGCGCCATTTAGGTATGCCACCAAGAAAGGCGATGGAGAAGCTTGTTGACCATCGCGATTGCATGAGAGGGGGAGGGGGCAACCCAGTTTAGTAAACTGTAATAACGAGTTGTAGTGTGCATCACAATTATTGCATAAACATCCTTTGATTAATTATAAAAATAGGATAATTCAAAACCTCATATAAAATTCTATAAAACACACTCAAATAATTAATGCACTGGTATAATCCTGCTAAAAAATACTAAAATATTTACCATAGTTTCTTTAGGAGGCGGCCCTCTCATTTAACTAGGCAGGCAAACCCAAGAAGAACACACTCGTGAGAGATATAAGCATTTTCTAGTGAAAAAAAAGTGTTACCAACTAAAGAAAAAAGAAGCATGCATATAGAACACATGGGCAACGATGTACGTCTGATCTTTTCAAAGGTATATGGAGGGGCACAAATATCAACATAGAATATGGAGTGAGTGGATCAAAGTTGACTGGGAGCAGAATCAATATCCGCAACATCAAATCTTTCAAAGGTTCCAAATACTCGTTGGCATCATTAGTAAAAAGTGTATTTGAATTATCATTTGGAAACAACAAAATATATCCAAAGATTCTTTTTCTGGTGCTATAACAGTGGCGGTTTCATCGAGAGATACCAAATCATGTTCATCTAGTGTGTTCTCGTCTTCCCGCGACATGGTGACATATAGGTTTTGCGGGGCAAAGCGGGACGCCGAGCTAAACTTAACTCCAGGAACACGAGACCATGCCGTGAAACTCGAATATTGTCCGCCGAAGGCTGCAACAGTCAGCTTGAGCCTTGAGGCCACACCGAGCTATGTTTTTCTTTCTGGGGCCGAAGATCCTCGCTCTGCTTGTTTCTGGGACCATTGCTTCTCCATATTTGATCGAAATTATGTGAGTTTCTCCTCTTTCCTGAGCACTATCCCTCTCACTCATTGGGCCGCCCAAGAGAGACGATTTACTCCAGAACATGCAATCAGCGTGATGTGGAGCACGAAAGAAAACTGAACCACAACAATGGAGAACGTTCTGTGGGTAGTCAGCACTTCTAAGTATTCTTAGTTGAGCAGCAAAAAGAAAAGAAGTCGTTGTAGTATAGTGGTAAGTATTCCGGCCTGTCACGCGGGTGACCCGGGTTCGATCCGCGGCAACGGCGTTGTTTTTCGTTTTCAGCCCACGACACTTGGGCCTGTTAATTCCCTTGGCCCATCCTTTTCAGCCTGCTGAGAGCCCGGGGATCCTATACGGCGCGGGCGCACCCCCGCCTCGCCCGCTGCTATTTCTATGGTCCGTCCCATTTCGGGGTTTAACCCCAACCGGTTTTGGGAAGGTTATAGAACCTTCCCCGAACCGGGTTTTTATTTTTTTTCCTTTTTCTTTTTCAGTTTTCTTTTCATTTTTCTTTACTTTTATGTTTTCATTTTTATTCTTGTTTTTCAATTTCGGAAATCTATTAATTCGTGATTTGTTTCTAAAATCGTATTTTTTTGGAATGATGGACATTTTTTTTCCAAAATCGTGGTTTATTTTTTACTAAATTGTTACTCTTAAATCATGAACATTTTTTTTGAAACTTAGAACATTTTTTAAAAACTCACGAACCTTTTTTTTCAAAATCATGAACAATTTCTTTAGAAATTTGTGAACATTCTCTTAAGTCATAACATGTTTTTCAAATCATGAACATTTATTTTTGAAATAATGAACATTTTAAAATTAAAGACTACATTTTCAGAATCGTGAACATTTTTTTTCAAATTTGTGAACATTTTTAGAATTAACGAATTTGTTTTAGAATTGTGAACATCTTTTCCAAATTCGTGAACATTTTTTTGAATCGTGAACATTTTTTCCAAATTCGTGAACATTTTTCGAATTACCGAGCATCTTTTTGATATCCCGAATTATTAAAAAAAAGAAAAAAAAAGAAAAGGTAAAACACGAAAAAGGAGACATTTGCAAAAAAAAAAAAAAACCGGCGGCGTCCCGGCCAGACTTGGGCCAGCCCATAAGGGGAGCGGGGGGTGCGCGCCCGCTTCCTTCGCAGCACGTTGCAGCGCCCTATAGGCGCTCCCAGAGCTCGCCTGGCCCTGCTAAGACATTTGCCGTCGTCCTACGAGAATGGCGTGTGGGAAAACTCTATTGGATGCTCGCTGCGGCAAACTGTGTCGGACAATCGCACACGGCAGCCAAGCCAGCGACAAAACATGGGCCGACCCACTTCCGTATAATACACAGTCCGTCCAAACGGTTTTGGGAACCTTCTAGAGTTTCTGGTTTTTCTAAACCGTCCAAACAGTCCATCCAATGAAACTAAACCGGGTTTTTTATGGTTTTGAGTCTTCTCTTGGTTTTTCGGCTTTCTATAATTTTTTCTTTTTCTTTACTCATTTTATTTTTTGTTTTTTCTGTTTCTGTTTCTTTTTGTTCATTTTTTTCAAGTTTATTTTCCTTTTTCAAAAAGTGTCCAGAATTTTCAAAATGATTAAATTTTCAAATTTTTGTTAAAAATATATGAAAATGTTTCCTGTTTTCAAAGTTTGTTTGAAATGTACAAAATTCGAAAAAGATAAGAATCTCAATAATTATTCGTATTTTCAAATTTTGTGCAGAAAATTTTAAAAATGTTCTAATTCGCAAATTTTGTTCGATTTTTCAAAAATTGTTCGAAATATTACTTTTATTCTGATAATTTGTACGGTATGTTAATTTTTGTTCTCATTTTTTTGAAATTTTGTTCATGTTGTTCGTGATTTCAAAAGTTTGGAGTTGAAAAATTGTTTGGAATGTTAATTTTGGTTTTCATTGTTGTTCGTGTTATAAAAATTGTTCGGAGTCTTATTTATTTTTCTGAAAATTTGTGCAGAATGTTAATTTTTGTTCTCATTTTTCCAAATTTTGTTTATTTTGTTCGAGTTTTTAAAAGTTTGGAGTTCAAAATTTGTTTGGAATGTTAATTATTGTTCTCATTTTTATGAATTTTCTTCATTTTTGCTGAAAATGTTCCTGTTTTAAAATTTTGTTCATAAATTTCAAAATTTGTTCGCTCATTTCCAAAAATGTTCGGTAATTCAAAAAATCTTCACCTTTTTAAATTATGTTCACAGACCAAAAATTATTTGTTTTGGAAAAAGTTCACATTTGTTTTAAAAAATTGGAATTTTTAAATAATGTTCACATGTTTAAATTTTGTCATAAATTAAAAAATATATGGGAATTACCACAGTGGCTATGGACTGGCTTCCCTGGCGTGAGGAGAAGAGTTCGGAGAGTATGAAGGACCTGAGGTCTATCAGTATTTGCAATGTGGTGTACAAGCTAGTTTTCAAGGCACATGCAAATAGACTTAAGCACATACTCCCTGATATAATTTCCCCAAACCAGAGTGCCTTTGCGCCAGAAAGATTGATAACCGATAATATACTGTGAGCTTATAAATGCACACACTTCATGATGTGTGTGTCCATGGTGGCAAAATTGACAAATTTGACCTATGGACGAAATCAAATCACAGAATGAACTGCCAGTGAAATTATTTCACGTGGCCGACCTTTTTGTGTGACGCCCGACACGAAGGCGCCACACTACACTGTGCAACGCCTCACAGATAGGCGCTACACGCCTGACCAACGTCGCACCCGTGTGATCTGAAAATTACTAAGTCAGTGTGCAGCGCCTGAGAGCTAGGTGCCACACTATACAGTGTAGCGCCTAGCTTCTAGGCGTTGCACTAGTGGTTGCTTCATTTTGTAGTGAAACCACTAGTGCATCGCCTGAGAGCTAGGCGCCACACAATACAGTGCAGCGCCTAGCTCTTAGGCTCTGCACGTTGACTTAGCAATTTTTAGGCAGTCTGGGGTGCAACGCTGGCCAGGCGTATAGCGCCTATCTGTAAGGCGTTGCACAATGTAGTGTGACGCCTTTGTGTCGGGCGTCACACAAAAAGGTTAGCCGCGTAAAATAGTTTTATGGGCAGTTCATTCTGTGATTTGATTTCGTCCACAGGTGAAATTTGTCAAATTTGCCGTCCACGGTGGCATACCGATTTAAGGTAAATGGTGAATGTAAAGAAGTGTTGCTGCCCCAAAGAGGTCTCCGACAAGGTGAACCGCTATCACCATCTATTCTTAATTTGTGCGGAAGGTTTTTCTTCACTCTTAACTAAGGCTGAATTGGAAGGGAATCTAAAAGAGATTTGCATAGGTAAAGATGCGCCGAGTTTCAACCATCTACCGTTTGAAGTCGACTTATTCATACTGATAAAAGCCACGAGCGAAAGTGCCAGGTATCTGCAAAACATACTACATATTTATGAGGTGTGCTCGGGTCAGGTCGTTAACTACGACAAGTCTTCTGTCATGTTTAGTAGGAATACAAAACCGGACCAGAAACATGAGGTGTTGTCGGAGCTAAATATCAATGTTGAAGCTAGATCAGAAACGTATTTGGCATTGCTTGTATATGTGGGACAAGCAAGGAAAAAAACATTTGAGTACCTTAAGGAAAGAATTTGGCAGAGGATCCACGAATGGATTGAGAGGGTGTTTTTTTGTTTTTTTAGAAAAGAAGGAAGACCTCCGGCTTCTGCATCTGGACGATGCATACGGCCATTTTATTAATTATTGACATAAAACCTTACAAAGTCGAACAACAGTAAGACGAAAGCCACCGTCTAAGCAACATCTGTTATTACTCCTATCCTGTTGATGAAGGGTCGCTGATAGTCTGGGCCTAATACCAAACATACCTTGCAGCCAAACCTAACATCTAAGACCTGAGGTCCCAACCAGGACGCCTGCCGGGTATGGGCACCCACCAGTCCGGCGTGCTCCTCAACCAGGACGCATGCCGGGTATGAGGCCGCCGCAGCCACCTGCCACCAATCCATCTTCAGAGCAGTACTGCTGCATCTACCTTGCCCGGTCTAGCTGCCGCCAACGCCACCATGATGCCAGACAGCGTCACCCTCCTGCGCGAGTCCATCTCCGCCCACCAGGCGCCGAGTCTCGACTGCGCCACGCCGCCGAGATCCGCCACCATCAATGGGCAAGATGAAACACCGCTCCTCCTCTCTTGTGTCCTCCAACCAGCACTTGCTCCAAAATGATGCCCCTAGGAGGGAGAACGACACCGAAGGCGCCGTCATCATCTGATCCAGTAGACCCAGATCTAGGGTTTCCCCCGGAACTTCCCAATCAGGTTGACGTGACCTGCAATGATGATGCCTCGAGAAGGGAACGACGTCCGAGACGCCGCCATCGTTTGCCAAGACCGCAGGCAGGCGCGATTTTCACCGGAAGCCACATCGTCCTGATCTCGCGGCTGGCCGGAACCAAGCGGAACCGCGCCACGAAGACGTACGTCGCCGTCGGTACTCCGGTGGAGATCCGGCATCTCCTCACCGGCCCCTCCACGCGCCGCCGATCGGCGGAAGGCCTCCCCACGGCGGATCCGATCGGGGCGTTGGATCGGCAGTCACCGTCGTCACCATCCCGACCAGAACAGCCCACCCCGCCGGATGGGGCGTTGCCACTGCCGCCGTCCATTCAGGGCCACCGCTTCGTCGACTACTGTGCTATGGCCAGCGCCGCACGGCCTGGGGTTGCCGCCCCAGCCGCCGCCTTCGGATCGCACGAGAGGAGCCGCCCCTGCTACCTCAGATGGGATCCACAGCCTCAACCCGCCCTAGATGCGTTCGGCACCGGGCCTTCCGCCATCGCGGCCCACGCCGGCGGCAGCGGCTGCAGAAGGAGGCGCTAGAGAGGCTAGCGGCGCTAGGGTTTTGGGGCCCCTGGCGTCGCCCAGGGGGAGGCGACGCGAGGGGGAGCAATCTTGTGGATCAACAGTTTCCAGAGATCAGGATTGAGAGGGTGTGCTCATTAAAGCACGTGCCCAGGCTATTCCAACTTTCGCCATGTCCTGTTTTGATCTCACAAAAACTCTATGTGAGGAAATGGGGATGATGATGTGTCGCTTCTGGTGGGCAAAGCAAGACAAGCAGAATACTATGCATATGCTTAGTTGGGAGACATTGACCAAACCAAAGAAGGAAGGGGGAATGGGCTTCCGTGATCTATATGGGTTCAACCGAGCCATGTTGGCAAGACAAGCGTGGAAGCTCCTGACCACGCCCGATTCCCTATGTGCCATGGTGCTGAAGGCCCGTTACTTCCCTGCTACATCGATCCTACATGCTAAAACTGCTCATGGAATATCATATACTTGGCGCAGCATCCTCAAGGGGGTGGATTTATTGAAGAAGGGATTGATATATAGGATTGGCGATGGTACAGATGTCAACATATGGAAGGATCCATGGATGAACAGGATGGGATCGAGATTACCATTAACACAATGTGGTAGATGCCTTCTTACTCGGGTATGTGAACTAATCGATCGAGAGAGTGGAACGTGGGATGAAAATCTGGTACGCATTATCTTTGTCCTGGAAGATGTTCAGGTGATACTATCAACACCAATCAATGAGGAATATGGGGACTTCCACGCATGGTTCTTTGATACGAAGGGACAATTTTCTCTCAAATCGGCTTACAGCGTCTATGTGCAGTGCAGGGATGAACATTTACCAAGCGGGTCAGCCTCCTCATTTGAATCTTTCCCCTGGAAGAATATCTGGGCACTCCCTTGCCAGCCCAAAGTACAACAATTCCTATGGCGACTAGCACATAACAGTCTTCCCTTGCTGTTGACTTTGAAGCAGAGAGGTGTCAAATGCGAGACATTATGCCTATGCTACGGTAGGCTGGATGAGGATGGCTCTCACTTGTTTTTAAGGTGCAAGGAAGTGAAGAAACTCTGGCGAGTTATCCAACTCGACAAGCTTCGGAGTCAGTTATCTGCATGCATGTATGCGAAGGAATTAGTGCAAAAGATTCTAGAACTGCCTATGGAAAAATGTGTACTGGTAACCTGCATGCTTTGGCGTTGGTGGTGTCGTCGAAATAAAATAAATGCACGTGAGGGATCTCGTCCGGTAGAAAAACTAGAAAGCAGCATCAGGTATTGGGCACATGAATCTCTCCTGCTCTGTACCAATCCAAAGAATCAACCAGGGGCCAAAGAAGCAGCTGTATGGCAGAAACCGACAGGTGACACACTCAAAATCAATGTAGATGGGGCTTTCAGTGCACACGAGAAAAGTGGTTGTTGGGGCTTCGTGGTTCGTGATCTGCATGGAGATGTCAAGGGATCAGGCGCTGGCATGTTGCAGTTTGTTGGCAGTTTAATTCAGGCAGAAGCAACAACATGTATAGAGGCTTTGCATGCAGCAGCATAGTGGGGCATAATGAATGTGCAGGTGGAGACTGATTGCCAAAAGCTGGTCCGAGCGCTGAAAGGAAATGAGTACGATCTCGCTCCCGAGGGAACTATCTTTAAGGAGATTAAAATCTATACTAGACAGAACTTTAATAATTTTAGTTTTACTTTTGCCCCAAGGGGATGTAATAAGCTAGCACATACTATAGCTGTTGTAGGTGCTTGAGGTCCGGCTGCTAGGTAGATTTGGACTGAAGCCCTACCAGACGTTGCTTCTGTTCAGAGGGCCAACATCTCTACTGTGCCGGTTTAAGGTATGGAATCACCGTGTTCCATTTCAAAAAAAAGGAGAAGAGTTCGATCTGTTGCCCGCAAATTTCATTTTTATGGAATATAGAACTTGTTTTATTTTCACTGCTGCTTATAGTTCTTTAGGAAACGCGCTGCAATTTTGCACAGTGGCGCGCGTGTCATAGTGGCATGCGTATCGCAGGCGTCTTGCGATTTTTTGGCCCAGTTGACCCATCTTCTGTGCGAACCTGCAAAATTTTGCCGCAGTAAGAGGCACATAGGAGACCTCTGGAGTGTTCTCGGTTAAAGAAAAAAAAGCATGGCGTGTCCAAATGCTTCCACTGAATACCACATTATTTTTTACTCTCTTTGTAAAAAAAAATATAAGAGTGTTTAGACATTGCCCAAATGCTCATGGCATAGAGCATGTCGTGCCGCATTCATACCGACCTAGATCATGTAGCGGCCGACATTGATGTCCGGCAACACGACCACACGTGAAGGTGATGATGACAGACGCGACCTCTCAGGCGGCCCGGGCGAGCACGCGGCCCAGCAGCAGGCGCGGTACGACCGGCGCAACGCTGCCCGCGCTCCGCCTTTGTCAAGACCAACATTCCATCAAAATGGGTTCACAACTATCCGGACCTTACCATTGCATGGGCCTTCAACTGCTTCGTCACCACCACGGAGACGGACGGCTGGTGCCGCCAGCGCCTTGCTCGCCAAGATCGGCGAGGAATGGCCGCTTAGCGACTGCTCCACTAAGGCCGCCAGGCCTCCTCTAGCACCGTCGGCAGTGGCCATGGCGTCCCTCCGCATCGCGCAAGAGGAGGCGGAGCCGCTAGACAAGGTGTCGCGGCCCTCCAGCGCCTTTCCACCACTGGAGGGACGACGACGACGACGGCACGCACGGCGACAGTGGTATGGCAGGAAAGGGCGGCCATGCGTACGAGGTGGTTGTCCGGTATAGTTTTTTTAGTTAAAGGGTCAAAATATCGATCTTTTTATATAAATTAAGCCTGTATTTTAATGGAACTCGTAGTGTTTTTATTAATTTCATCCAGTCAGTTGAAATGCGGTTTCAATTGTATACAGACAATCTTAGAGGAACGACTTCCGTATCCGTGTCCTAGGGAGCAAATTTGCGCGTCAGGCCCAACACGCAAAAAAGAAGGGTTGTAGATGCCCCAAGCCCATCATCATCCATGTCCTGGCCAGGCCAGCGTTATAGCCGGAAGAAGGATATATCAAGGTGAAAAAAACTGAACTGTACCGAACTGCTCTCCTCGGCTCCTGATGCGACCTCCTCGCCTTCGGTGCCACCTATCGTCCTTGGCGTGATCTGTTCTCAGCGCACACGTCCTCTTTGCAGCCTCTCTTCCTCTACCCAAGTACCGACATGCAACAATCTTCCTGCACTTGGAAATTGGCTGATCCTGCTGCCGCCCCATCCTATCCCAGTTTGCTTTCCTTGAGTGACCTGAGAGGCATGCTCTTTCTTTGCTGCTCCTACGGTCACCTCATCTTCTGAGACCGCGACCGGTTCTACATTGTTAATGCATTCAGTGGCGCTAAGGTTGTGCCTCCTTGCCTCAAGTCAGATCACTTCACTCGCATTAGCTTTGCCACCTTGACTGTCCTGGTTGCATCTACTGACTCACATCTCCTTGTCGGCAGTGGAGCCTATCTGTTCCAGTGGAGCATTGAGAGCGACTCTTGGTTGTAACACTATCCTAAAGTTCTTTTTCTTAAGAGTGAACAAATTGTGTCCCGGAAGGGCAAAACATACGCCCTTGGGTCTTTTGGGTCCTTCTGCATTATACAATTGTCACCCATGCTCTTAATTCAGAAATTTGAAGTTGTGCTTGAGAAAGATAGAACCAAAGATCATTATTGGACAAATGAAAAAAACATGGCTCGTGGTGTGTGGTGACGTGCTTCTCTTGATCAAACTTGAGGCGGGAGGAAAGATATCCTCAGACGCCATCCAGTTCATGGCCTTCAAGTTTGAGTCATTGGATGCCGTGACCAAGAAGGCAACATGGGTGAAGGTGTACAGGCTGGATCACTGGGCCATCTTTGTCAGCCCTGACATGCGACGTGAGGCATTTCCATGCATGAACCCGGAGAGATGGGGAGGGAGGAGAAACCACATATACTTCCCAAGTTATCAGTCTGAAAAACCTTGGGCTGCAGTCCAACTATGGCAACAATATAACGACTATTGGACACATTTGCGGCTCAGGAACTCTAGAAGCCGGGACTGCAGATTGGAGTTAACCTGGGTCGCTCCCAGCACGTTTCATTGCTCTAGTTAGCGATGATCTTAGGGGCAATCATGCGTGCAGCTGGTGATTAGCTTCTGATATAACTTTTGTCGAAGAATTCTACTCCCTCTAAAAGTCCTATATCTTCTATATCTAAATAGGGGCACCCCACTATGTGATTTTCCTGCCTTCTCAGGAAGCCACGTCACTCTAATTGTTGTAGCCGTTGATTAGTAAAGCTGAGGAGTGTTCAACCGTCTGATTAAAGGTTGAGAAAATTACTAAGAGATGCCACAGCTAAGTGAAGATACCGTTTCGATCTTTTCCAGCCTTACCGCTAACACACCTAGCGATCATGATATGCCTTTGACTCTGATATTTTTCCTAGGCTTTACACATACACTTCATCAAAACTGGACACTAAAAAGCCCAATAGGTAACTGCTTGACCCACACATTTATCATCTCCCTAATTAGCAGATGGTAACACTCCTTGGTGTTTGGCCTCTCGAATCGAACCAACGCGAACACTAACTAACTCCTAGGTCAATTGATTACCCATCAATCTCACCATCTCTATACCGCTTGCATTTCTTCTTCTTCACCCAATAAATGGAGTAGTAATAGATGTGGTTGTTCTTCCCACAACAAGTATTCTAGGACTAGCTAGCTGTTTGTGGAAGACGCTGCCTTCGCCGCACAGCCATCGCCCGCGGCGTCACCCTCATTTCCTACCTGGCCGTGTTTGGCAACTCCCCGCTCCCGAGGACTCCAACGGAGGTACGTAGCGGTGGTGCGTGGTGGCGTTGGGGTAGGGCATGTTCAGGCGTCGATGACACTGGTAGCCACGACGTCGCCCATGTGACGTCCATATCATGCAGAAGGAGGCGATGAATATGCGCATAGGGGTGATCGAGTGGATCAGCACCACCTCATCATAAGGTAATCCCCATCGTTTGTCACGACTGAAAATCTTTCTGCCGATATCTTTGTCTGATCGATGTTCTTGGTCTACAGTTCACCTCCCTCTCTCTCTCTCTTCTATGAATCGAAAGATGTCTTTAGATCTTCGGTACCCAACGGCTATGACTCCGCATCCAATCTCGCCAGCCCTCGTGATCGCCAGAATTGACAAGGAGTTGCGATGATCCCCTGCCATTCTTCTTCGAATTTTGTGCAGTGTTGTAAAATACAATTTTAGAAGGTCAGAGATCCCTTATTTTTTTCTTCTGAAGAACAGGTGTTCAGAATTTTCGATTTGGACATGGAAACAAGTGCATGGTCTAAACCACGTCATCTTTTTTTTTTCCGAGTTACACCATGTCTACCTTGATAGCAGGTTATCCAAAGTATTGCGGGTTTTAAACCATGTTGACATATTGCAGGTTATCCAATAGACATGGCTGTCAATACGGGATCCGACACATGGCTCACATGAGTATCATAATTTTCATTTTTTTGAGGGCATGTTCATCTTGATCTCTTCTGGATTGAACAAGAAAAGAAAAAAATATTGGTATTCAACAGTCTAGGGTCATCAATTTATCTAATGTAAGATTGTTTATTTTAAAAAAATTACATTACTGATTCTCAAGTCACCGGGACAGGTAATCCCCGGTTATGATGTTATTTTTAATTAACATTAATGTTTCTGTTGATGTGAATAAAATTATTCATTTTGGAGATATTTGTGAGAAGTATGCAAACAACATGTTTTTTATCATGATTGCACAATCTGCATCCAAAAACTATTGCATCAAGTTTAATTTCTATATCTGACAAAAAGTAGTATAGTAGCGTATATATTTAATAAAAATTACACTGAAGAACCTAATAACTTCTGACTGACCCTATTGCCATCTTCACATATGTAAACATTGTCTGTTTATATAGTTTGACATGGTAACCTACCACGACATTGTTTAAATATTTAGCTATATACCGGTAATAAAAAACACAACAAGTTCCCACGGCAACGCGCGGGGTATCACCTAGTTACTTTAGAGATGGAGTACCATTTTGCAGTCACAAGGCAAATAGTTGACTAAATGTTCTTGAATGCTTCTCCTACTTGGTTGAAGAAATGGGTGCCGTTCTTTGACAAGAAACATATTAGTGCTACGTCTTGAGCTTGCGTTGGTTTTCCTTGAAGAGGAAACGGTGATGCAGCACAGTAGCGTAAGTATTTCCCTTAGTTTTTGAGAACCAAGGTATCAATCCAGTAGGAGGCTCCTCAACAAGTCCCACAAACCTACACAAACAAACAAAGAACTCACAACCAACGCAATAAAGGGGTTGTCAATCTCTTCACGGCCACTTGCGAAAGTGAGGTCTGATAGAGATAATATGATAAGATAAATATATTTTTGGTATTTTATAATATAGATGCAAAAGGTAAAGATGCAAATAAAAGTAGATTGGAAGCAAATATGATAAGAGATAGACCCAGGGGCCATAGGTTTCACTAGAGGCTTCTCTCAAGATAGCATAAGTATTATGGTGGGTGAACAAATTATTGTCGAGCAATTGATAGAAAAGCGAATAATTATGAGATTATCTAGGCATGATCATGTATATAGGCATCATGTCCGCAACAAGTAGACCGACTCCTGCCTGCATCTACTACTATTACTCCACACATCGACCGCTATCCAGCATGCATCTAGAGTATTAAGTTCATAAGAACAGAGTAACACATTAAGCAAGATGACATGATGTAGAGGGATAAACTCAAGCAATATGATATAAACCCCATATTTTTATCCTCGATGGCAACAATACAATGTGCGTCTTGCAACCCTTTATGTCACTGGGTAAGAACACCGCAAGATTGAACCCAAAGCTAAGCACTTCTCCCATGGCAAGAAAGATCAATCTAGTAGGCCAAACCAAACCGATAATTCGAAGAGACTTGCAAAGATAACTCAATCATACATAAAAGAATTCAGAGAAGATTCAAATATTATTCATTGATAAACTTGAACATAAACCCATAATTCATCGGATCTCGACAAACACACCGCAAAAAGAGATTACATCGAATAGATCTCCACAAGAGATGGGGAGAACATTGTATTGAGATCGAAAAAGAAAGAACAACCCATCTAGCTAATAACTATGGACCCGAAGGTCTGTGGTAAACTACTCACAACTCATCGGAAGGGCTATGGTGTTGATGTAGAAGCCCTCCATGGTGGAATCCCCCTCCGGCAGAATGCCGGCGATGGATCCCAGATGGGATCTCGCGGATACAGAAGGTTACGGTGGCGGAAATATTTCTTTTGTTTGCTCTCTGGATGTTTTCGGGGTATGTAGGCTTATATAGGAGGAAGAAGTACGTCGGTGGCTGTCGGTGTCAAAACCGGCGGATCTCGGGTAGGGGGTCCTGAACTATGCGTCTAGGCGGATGGTAACAGGAGACAAGGGACACGATGTTTTTACCCAGGTTCGGGCCCTCTCGATGGAGGTAAAACCCTACTCGTGCTTGATTAATATTGATGATATGGGTAGTACAAGAGTTGATCTACCACGAGATCAGAGAGACTAAACCCTAGAAGCTAGCCTATGGTATGATTGTTGTTCGTCCTACGGACTAAAACTCTCCGGTTTATATAGACACCGGAGAGGGCTAGGGTTACATAGAGTCGGTTACAATGGGAGGAGATCTTCATATCAAATTGCCAAGCTTGCCTTCCAAGCCAAGGAAAGTCCTATCCGGACACGGGACGAAGTCTTCAATCTTGTATCTTCATAGTCCGGGAGTCCGGCCAAAGGTCATAGTCCGGCCATCCGGACACCCCCTAATCCCGGACTCCCTCAGTAGCCCCTGAACCAGGCTTCAATGAAGACGAGTCCGGCGCACAAATTGTCTTCGGCATTGTAAGGCGGGTTCCTCCTCCAAATACTCCATAGAAGATGTTGAACACAAGGATAGTGTCCGGCTCTGCAAAATAAGTTCCACATGCCACCGTAGAGAGAATAATATCTGCACAAATCTAATCTGCTGACGTATTCCACAGCGTGACATCATGCCACAGCCAGGCCTTTATTCAAATCGTTTTACTGTTCCACCTCAGCGCGTTTAGCGAGGCGGTTTCCTTGGCACGTCTTGTCAAAGCAGAGATCATGTCCCCTTATTCCGGGATTCTCATCAATACGGGCGTGGGTAACCCAACCGCGCCATTAACCATGGCACTTGGGAGATAAGCGAGTTTTATTAGGCTGGTGGGGGCTCATAGTCTCGGCCTCCCATATAAGGGGATAAGGATCCACCCTTTCCATTCACGCCTTCTTCCTCCCTTGCTTGTCCATCCGCGCACTCGAACTCCAGCGCCCAAGTTCGCACTTCCCACCTCGACCTTTCTCCAATCATGTCCGGAGCGGGAGGAAGATGGATCGCCTCCTCCGTCACGGAGGGGCAAATCAAAAAGTTGAGGAAGGCCGGATACCTGTCTGATGACATCGCGCACCGGCTTCCCGGGGAGGCGCAACTCCTCCCCACCCCTAGGCCCCATGAGAGGGTCGTGTTTCTCCCCCATTTCCTCCGTGGACTGGGCTTTCCTCTTCACCCGTTCGCCCGAGGGCTCATGTTCTACTACGGCCTGGACTTCCACGATCTGGCCCAGAACTTCATCCTCAACATTTCGGCGTTCATCGTCGTATGCGAGGCCTTCCTCCGCATCCTGCCTCACTTTAGCCTATGGCTGAAGATCTTCAGCGTCAAGCCGAAGGTCGTGGGCGGACGTCAAGCGGAGTGCGGAGGCTCC
This sequence comes from Triticum aestivum, assembly GCF_018294505.1. Classification (NCBI taxonomy): domain Eukaryota; kingdom Viridiplantae; phylum Streptophyta; class Magnoliopsida; order Poales; family Poaceae; genus Triticum; species Triticum aestivum. The sequence continues at coordinate 662,032,218 of NC_057813.1, read as the reverse complement.
ATGGTGGGCAAGATAGCCAACGTCACATGGCTCGAGGGCGCCTTCGTAGAGACCATCAAAGGATGGCAATCGGGGTGGTTCTATATCACCGAGCAGCGTGACCCTGAATGGGCAGCGGCCCCCGAATTTCGATCCGGCATCCCCACTCAGCTCACATCTTGGAAGGAGACGGGCCTGTTGTGGGGTAGTCCGGAAGAGGTGACCGGACTCCAAACCTGCGTCCGAGACCTGGTGAACAAGAAGGTTAAGCTTGTCAACATAGTCCAGGTCATGCTCTTCCGCCGGATTCTCCCGTGTCAACGACGGGCCTTCACCTTGTGGGAGTTCGACCCGGCCCGGCACCAGACTCTGTCCCGGCTTTTCGACACAAAGCACAAGGACGCTTGGAAGGTGCTATTCAAGAGTTCCGAGGTCTCCCCACCCGTCACTGAGGATCGCGGATTCTGTGCCAAGCGCCAAGCCACCGAAGTAAGCTTGCCTTTAGTCTTTCTCGGGACACTTGATTTTCATGGTTTGATTCCATGCAGGATCTAAACTCCTGCTCCTTTGACATGACTGGAAGAGGACATCCGGGCAGTTTGACTGCCCGACCCCTTTGCCCGAAGGCCCAGCAGACGCGCGCTTGACGAAGCTGCTGGTTCCGGCACCTCACGTGGTGCCGGAGAAGAAGGCCAAGAAGAAGGCCACGGGGACCCGAAAGAGTTCCCATCGCCTGGTGGTGTCGGATTCATCGCCCGACAACCCCGAAGCACCCTCCACCTCCGAGGACGAGGAGGAGGAAGAAGAAGAAGAAGAAGAAGCCTCTCCCCCTCCCGCGATGGGAGGAAAGAAGAGGAAGGCCGCCCCAACTGGGGAGGCCGGAGGGTCCAAGAAGGGGAGGACACTTCTGCCGGACTACGCCTCCGATGCCAAAGACGGCGGGGAGGAATGGCCATCCAGGGTCAAGCCCCTGGCAAGATTGTAAGTATCCGGATACCAGAATAACTTATGGCGCTCCTCTGATGTATGGTACCTTCTGACACTGAATTCAATTATGCAGTCCGCCCCGGGCTCAGCTCGGCGATTCGTCGAGCGGCTCCCAGGACTCGTCGGATGTGAATAGCGCTTCACTTCCGACGGCCTCTCTTCCTACAGACGACGCTGAGGTGGAGTCCCAAAAGGGGCTAAACCAGGAGGAGGTGGTCCTGGAGGCACCACAAGGCGACCTCCCGGACTCCAGGCCCAAAGGGGGTAATACCCCAGAGGGATCTAAGTCCGGCCGTGGGCCGGACACAGCTCCGGAATTAACAACGGTTCCAGAGTCCGGCAGGCGGCGCCTTCGTAAGAAAGGAGCGCCTACGACGCTGGCGGCCTCCGTCCAACCGAAGACGCCGGACAATTTGCTCGAGGTGCTTAACGGTGCCTCCATCAACGAGGAGCACCGCACTGTTATGAGTGCGGTGATTCAGAAGGTTCAGTCCGCCAAGAGCGGACTGACAGAAGCCTGTACCAGCCTGCTAACAGGCTTCGAGGTATGGAAAACATATAAGAATGTTACCGCATAGACAGTAGCCCTTGATGCTCAGTTCGGCGTTCGAAAAGAAAAGCCGAGCTGAGGATCTAAAAAGATGTACACAGGAGTCTAACATAAATGTGTCAATATGGGAATGAAGGCTGCACTGCTGACCTCTGCCGCATTGATTGCGGAGGTCGATACATTGAAGAAGAGCCTCGAGCGGTCCGAGAACGAGCTCGGCCGTGCCAAGAAGCAGCTCGAGGGCAAGGAGGGTACGTAATACCTTATGTAAATGTATATAGAAATACCTGGTTGCAAATAATGACAGGACCAACGTGAATGTTGCAGGGACCACGATAGAGGTGGCGACCCTGAAGGAGGTGGTGTCCATGGCCGAAAACAGTGCGGCCTTGGAGCGCACCGAGTGAGAGAAACAGGAGGCGCGGGTGGCAGAGGTGCGGCTAAAGCTTCAGGCTCTCGTGGAGAAACACGAGAGTTTGGAGCGTGACTCGAAGACTCGAGAGTCTGAGCTCGCCTTGGCTCTTAAGAGTGCCAAAACCGCTAAGGCCGAAGCCCAGAAGGCCCTCCAGGAGATCGAGGCGATAAAGAAGATAGCGGCGGGTAAGGCATTCTTTATGCAAAGCAAGCATATAAAAGTGAATTATCTGTTACTTACCCGAATCCGGAGCTCTCCAGGAGCGTTCGGTGATCTGGCCAGTAGTGTGTCTGATGCTGCCGCGTTCTACCGCGCCGAGGAGGGGAGCTCGACGGAAAAGGTGTTCTGGTCTCAATATGCTGAGGCCGGACATCCGGTGCCCCTAAGCGACCAGCTGAAGCAGCTGCTCGAGCTCCACAAGGTGGCCGAATAGGCCATGAAGGGCCTCATAGTTTGGTTGTGGCCTGGAGAAGCCATGCCTGGGAGCTACTTCGGTCTGGTGCAGCGGCTGGTGGACGCTTGTCCCTGGATTGAAGTCATCAAGCGCTCCATCTGTATTGAAGGTGCCCGTCGAGCCCTTGCCCGTGCTAAAGTGCACTGGGGGAAGATGGACGCCGAGAAGCTTGTGATGGATCCGCCACCGCCGGGCAAGGAGTATCGCAAGCCCGAGATGTATTATGAGGGCGTCCTAAAGGGTGCCCGCATTATAGAGGGTGAATGCTCCAAAGATGTAATTTTTTAGTAGACTCGCATCTGTTATCCTGTACGCTGAAAACTTTGTTCATATGCGCTAAGCAACGCTTGTTAATTTCAAATATTACCTTCTGTGCGGCCGTTTATCAAATCTGAGAGATGCAAGTCGTCGGCTTCTACCCTCATGCCACGAGTGCTGGGGTGTTCGGGATAAACCTGAGCACTCTTGTTCCCATTCTTGGGTCCATCTAGGGAGGCGCTCAGCACAACGAACAAGTCCATCGGGCTTATAGTGCTTTATCACTCTCACTTAGCCATAGAATTCTATAATTTTAAATTTCGGCGAAGCCCCTAGTATTCGGAAGACCGAGTTCGGGGCGCTATCCACGCCTGGGCCAGATAAATCCGGCTCCTCGCTCGAAGCGGCATAAGTCTTTAGGGACTCGAAAAACCTCACGAACAGCGATCGGTCTCTCGCATTATCATGACGGTCAGTTTTAGCTTTCTCTACTGAGGTGTTAACCCAGCTCAACTGGGGCACAATCGCAGTAGTTCTCCCAGCGCTACCTTAGCCAACATTGCAGAACATAAGGTACCAAAACATGGGAGCCGGGCAAACCCAACTATTGACCCAAGACATGATTCGGAGCCGATGCATATAGTGCTATAAGTTCGGGGTGCCGCACTCAGGAGAGTGTTTGGTCTTCTCACACCGTGTTATGGGGTGCTGAAGCCCCTGGTGTATTGGCCGTACCAGAGTGTACGGTTGCAAAATGTCATGACTGAACATATTTGTATAAAAATAGATGAATACAATAATAGATAAGAGCTATATATTGTTTATTAAAGGGGGCTTCTATGAAAGCAGAATGATACAAATAGTGCGGTAAGCAAGGGGTGGGATTATTTGACATATCCCCCTCCAGGGGCAAGCTGTCAAACTTTTAAGTAAAATGGGTATTTAGCTCGTTATAGAGACCACCTGGACATTTGACGTGGCTTGTGCTCTCCCTGGCTGTTGCATCGTGTGTTTGGCGAGTGTATTGCCGGACAGGCCTTCCGGATAGTTGGGTCCTGAAAGTAATAAAAAAAGAAAACGGCAGAATAGGGAGCCCCTAGTGCGGTTAAGCCGCCTTCTGGGAGTGCCGTAGTTGTGCCCCTCCCCTTATGCCCATGGTATTTCCAAAGCATAGTTATGTACGCGTGGTACCGCTATCGCCATCTGGCGAGGGCTGGGGTTGGGGCCGCACTGCTATGCTTGCTCGGAGTGTGCCAGCCGGTTTTGTTGTAGGTTACTTCAGGCGCGCTTGACGTTGTCCGGACGCTTAACACCCGGATTGGGGAATTGCCTTGATAGGCTACTTTGAACTTCCGCCGCCAGGGCCGTCGTGTTCTCCTCCATTCGGAGGGAGCGTTCGGTGTTTCCATTTACTGTAATGACTCCGCGAGGGCCTGGCATCTTGAGCTTGAGATATGCATAGTGCGGCACCACATTGAATTTCGTGAATGCGGTTCGTCCGAGCAGGGCATGATAGCCACTGCAGAATGGGACTATGTCGAAGATTAACTCTTCGCTTCGGAAATTATCCGGGGATCCAAAGACCACTTTGAGTGTAACCGAGCCTGTACAGCTGGCTTCTACACCTGGTATGACTCCTTTAAAGGTTGTCTTTGTGGGTTTAATCCTTGAGGGATCTATACCCATTTTCCGCACTGTATCCTGATAAAGCAGGTTCAGGCTGCTGCCGCCATCCATGAGGACTCTGGTGAGGTGAAATTCGTCAATGATTGGGTCTAGGACCAATGCGGCGAATCTGCCGTGACGGATGCTAGTGGGGTGGTCCCTTCGATCGAAAGTGATCGGGCAGGAGGACCATGGGTTGAACTTTGGGGCGACCGGCTCCAACGCATAGACGTCCTTGAGAGCACGCTTCCGCTCCCTTTTGGGGATATGGGTTGTGTATATCATGTTCACCGTCCGCACTTGCGGGGGGAAACCCTTCTGTCCTCTGTTGTTCAGCGACCGGGGCCCCTCCTCGTCATCGCTATGCAGCCCCATGTCTCTGATTTCGGCACTTAACTTGCCTGCCTGCTTGAACACCCAACAATCCCTGTTTGTGTGGTTGGCTGGTTGTTCGGGGGTGTCGTGTATCTGGCATGAGCGATCGAGTATCCGGTCTAAACTGGATGGGCTTGGGGGGTTTCTTTTGAATGGCTTCTTCCGCTGACCGCGTTTAGAGCCTCTAAATCCGGCATTAACTGCCATATCCTCAGTGTTGTCGCTGTTGATGCGGCGCTTGTGCTTGTTGCGACGTGACCTGCCGTTGTTGTCCTTGGTATCTGAATTGCCAGGGCTCTTGGTTATGTTATTGCTACGAGCTAGCCAGCTGTCTTCTCCCGCGCAAAAGCGGGTCATGAGTGTCGTGAGGGCTGCCATAGATTTCGGCTTTTCCTGTCCTAGGTGCCGGGCAAGCCATTCATCTCGGATGTTGTGCCTGAAGGCTGCAAGGGCCTCGGCGTCCGGAAAGTCGACTATTTGATTTTTCTTGGTTAGGAACCGTGTCCAGAATTGTCTGGCCGATTCCTCTGGATGCTGGATTATGTGGCTTAGGTCATCGGTGTCTGGTGGCCGCACATAAGTGCCCTGCAAGTTGTCAAGGAACGCGGATTCCAGGTCCTCCCAGCAACTAATTGACTCTGTTGGCAGGCTGTTAAGCCAATGCCGAGCTGGTCCTTTAAGCTTGAGCGGGAGGTATTTGATGGCGTGTAGATCATCACCGCGGGCCATGTGGATATGAAGGAGATAATCCTCGATCCATACCGCGGGATCTGTTGTGCCATCGTATGATTCGATGTTTACGGGTTTAAAACCCTCGAGGATTTGATGATCCATTACTTCGTCTGTGAAGCATAGTGGGTGTGCGGCGCCCCTGTACTGGGCTATATCGCGACGCAGCTCGGATGAGTTTTGTCTTTGGTGTTCGGCCTGGCCGTATTTATCATATCCGGCGTGACGGTTATCGTCACGTGACGTGGGGCGCCCACGCGATCCATAGATCGATCTGGTTTGCCTTGCCTTATTCTCCAATATGTCTTGCAGGTCTATTGTGTCTCCCCGCGCTCTGGTATTTTTTGAGCGGTGTCGGGGTGCGGCTTGGGTCGAGGGCCGAAAGGCCTCTCTGTCGCGGCCACATGGTGGCCGATCGGGCGCATCGTACGCTGGTGATGTAGGTTTAGTTGTTTCCTCCTCAAGTTGGGGTAGCAGCCTGCGCTTTGGGTAGCTCTTGGAGGGGCGTTTGAGTTTATACTCTTCGGCCTCCAGGACTTCGGTCCATCTGTCGGCTAGCAAGTCTTGGTCAGCTCTAAGCCGCCGTTGTTTTTTCTTGAGGCTGCTTGCCGTGGCCATAAGCCTGCGTTTGAAACTCTCTTGTTCGACGGGATCCTCTGGCACGACGAATTCGTCATCGTCGAGGCTTGCCTTGTCTTCGGAGGGAGGCATATAATTGTCGTCCTCGACCTCCCTGTCTGCAGCTCTCTCATGAGGCATGGCTCCTTCGTTCTCCTGCGCTGAATCCTGCTGGAGGGGGTTGTCTTCGGCACTGTCCGGCGTGTTGTTATCTCTAGTGCCGGACTCGCCGTTTTTGCTTTGGCGGGATTTAGAGCGGCGCCGCTGACGTCGGCGCTTGGGTTGCTTCCTGGAGGGGTCATCCTCCGTTTTTTCATCGCCATCCCCTACTTTGGGGGTGTCCACAATGTATATGTCATATGATGAGGTGGCTTTACAGTGCCCTATAGGTGCTGGTTCTTGGTCGTCTCCTTCATCGGCGTTCATACCGTCGATGTCTTCGGAGTCGAAGTCGAGCATGTCGGTTAAATCATCGACAGTGGCTACAAAGTGGGTGGTGGGTGGGTTTCGAATTTCTTCATCGTCCACATCCCAACCATGCTGACCATAGTCCGGCCAGGGCTGTCCTGACAAAGAGAGAGACTTTAGTGAATTCAGGACATCACCAAAGGGCGAGTGCTGAAAGAGGTCCGCGACGGTGAACTCCATGATCGGAGCCCAATCGGTTTCGATCAGAAGGGGTGCAGGAGATTCAGAGTTCGGAACGGAGTCCGGCACCCTAGAGTCATAGGCCTCGCAAAGGACTAGGTTGGTGTTCGGCTCTATCGCCGTAGAGATTGCGGCTCCTGGGGCGGCGTCCAGCTGTCCGTCCCGAATTGGCGCAGTCGGCTCCAAGCTAATGGTCGGAGCGGGCGCCTGAGCGACGCTCTGGGCGTTGTCTGGCGGTAGAGCTAAATCATGCCCATCGTGATAGTGCGGCGTGCTCGGCCGTGGATTGAATCCGTCGAAGATCAAGTCCCGCGGATGTCGGCCGTGTAGTTTAAACTTCCAAACCTGACTTGATGGCCAGGGGCGTAGCTTTCGATCTACTCCAGATGGCCAAGCGAATTGGACTGCAGTGCGAAGCCGCCGAATACGAAGATCTGTCCGGGGAGAAAAGTCTCACCCTGGACCGCGTCGTGGTTGATGATCGAAGAAGCCATCGGGCCTAAAGGTGACGACACAGAGGAACTCTCAGTGAAAGCACCAATGTCGGTGTCAAAACCGGCGGATCTCGGGTAGGGGGTCCCGAACTATGCGTCTAGGCGGATGGTAACAGGAGACAAGGGACACGATGTTTTTACCCAGGTTCGGGCCCTCTTGATGGAGGTAAAACCCTACTCCTGCTTGATTAATATTGATGATATGGGCAGTACAAGAGTTGATCTACCACGAGATCAGAGAGGCTAAACTCTAGAAGCTAGCCTATGGTATGATTGTTGTTCGTCCTATGGACTAAAACTCTCCGGTTTATATAGACACCGGAGAGGACTAGGGTTACATAGAGTCGGTTACAATGGGAGAAGATCTTCATATCAAATCGCCAAGCTTGCCTTCCACGCCAAGGAAAGTCCTATACGGACACGGGACGAAGTCTTCAATCTTGTATCTTCATAGTCTGGGAGTCCGGCCAAAGGTCATAGTCCGGCCATCCGGACACCCCTAATCCGGGACTCCTTTAGTGGCCGCCCGAGGGGCCCACGAGACAGGGGGCGCGCCCTATAGGGGGGCTACCCTCTCGTGGCCGTCTCGGCTGCTTCTTGACTTGCACTCCAAGTCCTCTGGATCACGTTCGTTCCAAAAATCACGCTTCCGAAGGTTTCATTCCGTTTGGACTCCATTTGATATTCCTTTTCTTCGGAATACTAAAATAGGCAAAAAAAAACAGCAATACGGGTTGGGCCTCCGGTTAGTAGGTTAGTCCCAAAAATGATAATAATGTGTAAAATAAACCCCATAAACACCCAGAACATGTAATATAATAGCATGGAACAATCAAAAATTATAGATACGTTGGAGACGTATCAAGCATCCCCAAGCTTAATTCCTTCTCGTCCTCGAGTAGGTAAAAGATAAAAACAGAATTTTTGATGTGGAATGCTACCTAGCATAATTCTCAATGTAATTTTCTTTATTGTGGCATGAATGTTCAGATCCAAATGATTCAAGATAAAAGCTATAAAGCATAAAAATAATAATGCTTCAAAGCATACTAACAAATAATCATGTCCTATCAAAATAACATAGCCAAAGAAAGCTTATCCCTACAAAATCATATAGTTAGGCCATGCTTCATTTTCATTACACAAATTACTCCCATCATGCACAACCCCGATGACGAGCCGAGCAATCGGTTCATACTTTTTAACGCGCTTCAGCTTTTCAACTCTTACGCAATACATGAGCGCAAGCCATGGACATAACACTATGGTGGTCTGATGTGGTGGTTGTGAGGACAAAAAGTGGGAGAAAATAGTCTCACATCAACTAGGTGTATCAACGGGCTATGGAAATGCCCATCAATAGATATCAATGTGAGTGAGTAGGGATTGCCATGCAACGGATGCACTAGAGCTATAAATATATGAAAGCTCAACAAAAGAAACTAAGTGGGTGTGCATCCAACTTGCTTGCTCATGAAGACCTAGGGCATTTTGAGGAAGCCCATTATTGGAATATACAAGCCAAGTTCTATAATGAAAAATTCCCACTAGTAACTGAAAGTGACAACATAGGAGACTCTCTCTATCATGAAGATCATGGTGCTATTTTTGAAGCACAAGTGTGGAAAAAGAGATAGTAGCAATTGTCCCTTCTCTCTTTTTCTCTCATTTTATTTTTATCTTTATCTTTTTCTTTTCCTTTTTTTCCTTTTTTCCTTTTTTTCTTTTTTTCTTTCTTTTTGGTGTGCTTCTTTGGCCTCTTTTATTTTTATAAAGTCCGAAGTCCCATCCCGACTTGTGGGGCATAGTCTTCATTATCCTTTCCTTACTGGGACAATGCTCTAATAAAGAAGTTCATCACACTTTTCTGGATTTACAACTCGAGAATTACAACTCAAAGCTAGAACAAAATATGACTCTATATGAATGCCTTCTGCGGTGTACCGGGATATGCAATGAATCAAGAGTGACATGTATGAAAATTATGAAGGTGGCCTTGCCACAAATACGATGTCAACTACATGATCATGCAAAGAGCAATCTGACAATGATGGAACGTGTCATAATAAACGGAACGGTGGAAAGTTGCATGGCAATACATCTCAGAATGGCTATGGAAATGCCATAATAGGTAGGTATGGTGGCTGTTTTGAGGAAGGTTAATAATGGGTTCATGATACCGGCGAAAATTACACGGTAAAATAGAGGCTAGCTAAGTGGAAGGATGAGTGTGCACATATCCATGGACTCACATTAGTCAAAAAGAACTCATATACTTATTGCAAAAATCTACTTAGCCCTCGAAGCAAAATACTACTGCGCATGCCCCAAGAGGGATAGATTGGTAGGAAAAAATCCATCGCTCGTCCCCGACTGCCACTCATAAGGAAGACACTCAAAAGAGCACCTCATGCAACAAATTTGTCACACAACTTTTACCATACGTGCATGCTACGGGACTTGCCAACTTCAACAAAAGTATTTCTCAGTTTCATAATTATCCACTAGCATGACACTTATTTCTACCTTTATATCTCAAAACAATTATCAAGCATCAAATTGATCCTAGGATCCAATTCACTTTCTATGATAGTTTTTATTATACCCAACTTGGATGCTCATCATTCTAGGACCAAATTCATAACCAAAGCAAATAGCATGCTGTTCTAAGAGACTCTCAAAATAATATAAGTGAAACATGAGAGACTAGCAATTTCTTCAAAATTAATCCACCGCCATGCTCTAAAAGATATAAGTGAAGCACATAGCAAATTCTAATCAAGTGGGCTTCTCCAAAAAGGTGTGTACAGCAAGGATGATTGTGGTAAACTAAAAAGCAAAGACTAATATAACACACGACGCTCCATGCAAAACACATATCATGTGGCGAATAAAAATATAGCTCCAAGTAAAGTTACCAATGAATGAAGACGAAAGAGGGGATGCCTTCCCGGGGCAACCCCAAGCTTAGGCTTTTGGCTATCCGTGAATATCTTGGGGTGCCATGGGCATCTCAAATCTTAGGCTCTTGCCACCCTTTATTCCATAGTCCATAAAAGGTTTACCCAAAACTTGAAAACTTCACAACACAAAACTCAACAGGAAATCTTATAAGCTCCGTTAGTGAAAGAAAACAAAACCACCACATAAGGTACTGTAATCAACTCATTCTTTCTTTATTTTTGTGTTAAACCTACTGTATTCCAAGTTCTCTATGGTTCATACCCTTACATACTAGCCATAGATGCATCAAAATAAGCAAACAACACACGAAAAACAGAATTTGTCAAAAACAGAACAGTCTGTAGTAATCTGTAGCTAACGCAAACTTCTGGAAGCTTAAAAATCATAACAAAATATGAAGTCCTAAACAATTTGTTTATTGATGAGCATCAAAAAGAATCAATGCACAATCACGTTCCTGTGATTTATTGAATTTTTTCTCGTGAGTGCAAAGTTTCTGTTTTTCAGCAGAATCAAATCAACTCATATCATAGGTTATCCTATAGGTTCTACTTGGCACAAACACTAATTAAAAGATGAAACCACATCTAAACAGAAGTTATATGCAAAATTTATTCCTAAACAGGAACAAAAACAAGAAACACAAAGAAAATTGGGTTGCCTCCCAACTAGCGCTATCGTTTAACGCCCCTAGCTAGGCATAAAAGCGAAGATAGATCTAAGTGTTGCCACCTTTGGCACTTGATTAATAGGTAGCTCGCATGATAGATTCATAAGGTAATTTGACTTTCTTTCTTGGAAAGTGTTCCATGCCTTTCTTTAATGGAAATTGGAATCTAATATTTCCTTCATTCATATCAATAATCGCATCAATCGTTTTAAGGAAAGGTCTACCAAGAATAATAGGGCAAGAAAGATTGCAATCTATATCAAGAACGATAAAATCAACGGGCACCAAATTTCTATTTGCAACAATAAGGACATCATTGATCCTTCCTATTGGCTTTTTAATGGTGGAATCCGCAAGATGCAAATTTAAAGAGCAATCATCAAGACCATGGAAACCTAGAATATCACATAAAGTTTTCGGAATCGTGGAAACACTAGCACCCAAATCACACAAAGCAAAACACTCATGATCTTTAATTTTAATCTTTATCGTAGGTTTCCACTCATCATTAAGTTTTCTAGGTATAGAAACCTCCAAATTAAGTTTTTCATCAAAAGATTGCATCAAGGCATCAACAATATGTTTGGTAAAAGATTTATTATGACTATAAGCATGAGGAGAATTAACAACGGATTGCAACAAGGAAATACAAATTTCTAAAGAACAATTATCATAATCAAATTCCTTGAAATCCGAGATAGTGGGTTCAATGCTATTTAAAGTCAGTGTCACATCCCTGGTCCTGTTATGCACTAGGCCAGACCTCATGTGAGCATCATGTTTTAATTCAAATGAAATTTGAATTGAGGGATTTTCAAAGCCTCAGAAACCTTCTAAAAAAGATCAACATTAAAATCCTCTCAAAGAAGTCCAAGAAAATGTTCCTCTTAGTCTCTGAAAATATTGCAAAGAGGTAAAACTCAAAACAATATTTTTGGTGTCTCAGAGTTATTATTTTGGGGCCTTTGAATTAATTCAATAACTATTTGCATTGGATATATATTTGATATATAAATAATATATGTCCAATAATACTGGAACATTTTTATGTGGTTTGGTATATTTTAACTCTAGCCACATAACTATTTTCAGGATTTTATAAAATGGTTTAGTATTTTACTAAACTAAAACAACACAGAACAAAATAGATAATTAAACAGAAATAGAAAGAGCAGAGGACTACCTGGCGCTCACCTCAACCCACCTGGCCCAGCTCCTCCAGCCGGCCCAGCCCACCAGGGGCTCCCCTCCTGTCGTCTTCCCCGCGCCAGTAGGCAGCGCGCGTGGCCGACGGGCGTCGACGCTGCCTCGGCCACCTCCTGCATCCCTGGCCACCTCCTGCTTCCTCCTCGAGCCCTCTAGCGACGCCACGCACCCCTCCTCGAACCGTCGCTCACTCTCTCGTCCCCATCCTCTCCTCTGCTCTCTCTCCCTCTCACCCGAACGGAGCCACCACCGCCGACGAGCGTCGCCGTGGCCACAGCCACTGCCTCGCCTCGTCGTTGCGCCCAAAGGCTCCGCCTCGACCCCCTCTTCCTCTCCACCAACCCATGCCCCGCCGGACGCCCTGCATCGCCGCCCACGCCGTCTTCCCCATCTCTGGCCGCCGAGGATCTTCGCCGTCGATTCGCCACAATCATCGCTTCCCCGAGCCCGCTTCTACGGCCCCTGCAACCGCTGTGAGGCCACGACCCTTTTCCCTCTAACCCCATGCTCGATTGCCTCCCCTAACCGCCCTAACCACCTTGCCGAGCGCTCCTCGCCGCCAGCCATGGCACCGCCGTGGCCACAGATGTCTTAGCTCGCGTCTGAGCACGCCCTCGGGCTCGAGATGTTCCCAGGAGCCGAAAAATTCCATCGGTTCGTCCGTAGCTGCACCATAGCATCGTCTTAGGCGATGCCCGAGCTCCGGCCGCCGCCGATTTGGTCACCGTCGTCGATTCCGACCACCGCAGCTGCTGCCGCCACCACCACTGGATGCGCGAGTCTTCCAGCGCGCTGTAGCCGCAAACCCCGAGCAAAACGGTGCCCTGTAGCGCCGTCGCCGTGGTCGCCGGCATCACTAGCCGACGTGGCTCCGTCATTAGGAGCTAATCCAACTAAATAAACCACCTATAGCCACTGACAGTAGGCCCCACCCCTGGTCAAACCCCAGTCAGCGCTGGGTTTGACCGGGATTAGGTCATGTGTCACTGACGTGTGGCCCCCACACGTCAGGTTTGACCCGAGCCAGCCCAGTTGACTCTGCTGACGTCACAGTGACGTGGTGCTGACGCCATAATTCATTTCTGGATTTATATTATTCAGGAAATTCCAGAAAATTGAAAAAATTCTAAAAATCATAGAAATTCAACCGTACCTCCAAATGAGATAAATTATATATGAAAAATGATCAGAAAAATCCAATCTATCCATCTGTACTATTTTCATGCATGTTAGAACAACTTATAGGTGCTGTTTAGCACAAATCATATAAATGGCATCTGAATAATCACATATGGAGTTTGAATTTGAATCTTGTATTCAAACCAACCCCATTTAACTTGTTGCTAGATGCATTAGCCCAAAACACATTCATTTTGCCATGTCATGATCATGCATCATATTGTGCATTGCATTGACTGTGTTCCCTTCTGTGTTGCCGGTATTTGTCCCCTCTCGATAGACGTGATACCGATGATGTGATCGTTGACACTGATGAAGACTCAATGTTATCTTCAGAAGTGCCAGGCAAGCAAAACCCCCTTGTTCATTCCGATACAATCCTACTCTCTCGCCCTGCTCTCTTTTACTGCATTAAGACAACAACGATTCAACTATTACTTGCTGCGGTAGCTGAACCCCTTTATCCTTTGCATGACCTGTCATGCCACAGTAAATAGATGAAACCCACTAGCATGAGTAGGAGTTGTTTGAGCCCTGTTGTGCCTACTCATTCATGCTTGTTTGTCATGCCTGCTACTGCTTAGAGTTGAGTCAGGTCTGATTCATCGGGGATGAATCAGAGGTGTGTGAACATGTCCTACTGTGTGTGAGCTAAGTGTGTGAACACGATTTGGTAAAGGTAGCGATGAGAGGCCATGTAGGAGTACATGGTGGGTTGTCTCATTGCAGCCGTCCTCAGGAACTGAGTTCTGTGTTTGTGATCCATGATTCAGCTACTACCACGCATTGGGCCCGAAACCAATGGACCCTCTCGGATTCTTGATCACCCTTGTCCTCTGTCCAGGAGTTGCAAGTAGTTTCTGGTGTTTGTAGTATGCTGGAGGCCGTGGGCAGCGCTGACCGGAGGGGTGGGCTGTGATGCGGTAGGCACGTGGCCGGTATACCGGGCGCCCGTTTGGTGTCACGGAACCCTGTTCACATCGTTTGGGGCTGTGAGCGAAACTCCGGCCGGATCTCCTCATGGATGGAACCCGAATAGGCGATAAACCTGGACTAGAGACTCGAGTGTTTAGGTAGGCCGTGGCCGACACCCACGTTGGGCTTCCGCTTGAAGGTTGCCGAGTACATGTCGTGTAAACGGCGGTAAGTGGTGAGAGCGTGTGTGAAGAAGTACACCCCTGCAGGGTTAACATCATCTATTCGAATAGCCGTGTCCGCAGAAAAGGACTTCTGGGTTGCTTATATCAGTTCATAGACAAGTGAAAGTGGATACTCTAAAATACGCAAGATAAGCGTGAGTGCTATGGATGGCGTTCTCGTAGGGAGACGGGAGTGGATCCATAGTGGTGTATTGATATGGTGAATATGTGGACTCGTGTGCGTCACCTCAAAAGAGTTGCTTGCAGTCGTAGTTCAGGATAGCCACCGAGTCAAAGCTGGCTTGCTGCAGTTAAACCCCACCATCCCCTTTGTTGATAATGATGCATATGTAGTTAGTTCTGATGTAAGTCTTGCTGGGTACATTTGTACTCACGTTTGCCTATTTTATGTTTTTGCAGAGAGACTTCAGTCTCGCTAGTAGTTCCGCGTGGACTTCGACGTTTAGCTTGATACCTCAGCTACGATCTTGTGCCCTCGGCTTGATCTGATAGATAGTCAGGCTTCTCAGCCCTTTTCATTTATAGATGTCTGTACTCAGACATGATAGCTTCCGCTTGTGCTTGATTTGTATGCTCTGAATGTTGGGTCGTGAGACCCCCTGTTTGTAATATCTCGCTCCTCGGAGCCTATTGATTAAATACTTGTGTCGTAGAGTCATGTTGTGATGCCATGTTGTACTTGCACATATCGAGCATATTGTGTGTATGTTATTGAAATGCTTGGTATGTGTGGGATCTGACTATCTAGTTGTTTATCCTTAGTAGCCCCTCTTACCGGGAAATGTCTCCTAGTGTTTCCACTGAGCCAGGGTAGCTTGCTACTGCTCCGGAACACTTAGGCTGGCCGGCATGTGTCCTTCTTCGTTCCTGTGTCTGTCCCTTCGGGGAAATGTCACGCGATGAATACCGGAGTCCTGTTAGCCCGCTACAGCCCGGTTCACCGGAGTCCTGCTAGCCCAGCGCTACAGCCTGGATTCACTCGCTGATGACCGACACGTTCGATGCTGGGTCATGGATGCCTGTCCCTGTAAGTTTGTGCCACTTTGGGTTTACGACTAGCCATGTCAGCCCGGGCTCCTTATCATATGGATGCTAGCGACACTATCATATACGTGTGCCAAAAGACGCAAACGGTCCCGGGCAAAGGTAAGACGACACCCGTGGGAATACCGTGCGTGAGGCCGCAAAGTGATATGAGGTGTTACATGCTAGATCGATGTGGCATTGAGTCGGGGTCCTGACAGCGTTGGTATCAGAGCTTGACTGCCTGTAGGATTACCAAGCCAAACTGGTCGAAGTTGAGTCTAGAAATTCTTTAGTTATATAAGGGAATTGATTGTGGATGGAACGTAAGGCTCTTTTTACTCCTTATACCTTATGCCCTTCTGATCTGAGTCATCTTATCTTTCCTACGGGGTTAAGGAACTAGGTCTTCTCATCTATCTATCAGGATGACGTGTTACTAATCCGTAGACTTATAAGATTGTTGGATTAAGCCTCAGTTCAGTTTCTACCTCTGTATGTTAATTATTGATCTTGAGACCTTGATATTGTGCTTCTGAGTGGTTATGCCACCATTTTTGTGGATGTCTCAAATCTTTTCTGAGCATTTACAGCCGTTATGTTGTCCGAGTCATCCCAAGTTTCCAAAGAGTCTGATGCATTTGCAAAATCCTTTTCCTCTGGTTTCAATGTCTTTTAGGCCAGGTTAATCACACAAATTGTTGAGATGAGGTATTCTATTGCCTTGACATTTATGTTGGAATTATTATTATGACCCTAGGTGCCTTAGGGGATCATCTAGTGGTCTAGCCATGATTGGTGTCCTAGTGTGATGATTCTGGCCTTTATTCTCGAAAGCATTCCATGATGCTACTTAGTAGTAGGTATTCTACTCCTGGGTTTTGAACCCGAGATTCACCCTACCTACATCATGTTGATAGTGTTGCTAGTTCCTTTAGGATATTAGTAACCTTTGACATAATCCTCGAGGTTCATGATACATCCTTTTTCCAATTACCATGAACCATTCTTGGCAGAAGTTCTTCTGAACCAAAAGATGACAACAAGAGTGCTCTCGATGAGTTCTCCATGCTATATTGTGACTCTGCCAGCTCAACCTTTCTGCATGGGTTATCCGGAAGAAACCTGTTGAACCTGGTTCGACATACTAATCTATGAATCCACAACTCAAAAAGTTATATGTTCCTTTGAGTTGTCCCTCTTTAGTTGTCTACTGACCTTCGTCTATCAATTGATAGTCAAGAGTATGCATGCGTTCGTTTATCGATGCCTATTACTCTTGTGGTCCGTCAAGCCATTCTATCGCGGAATGACTAGGAGAAACAAACTCCAGTACCTCTTCGATATCCAGGATTGGGTCAAAGAAGTTGTGCTCCGCAGAACAAATTGCTAATCCAGCTTTTGCTCTGTTCTACCTTGGAGTATTACCATCTTTATATCGGGATTGTTATAGGAATTGCACACCATCCTATGAACTCTTGGTACAGTGATACTTCTTACCATCATTGTTCATTCCTCGGTTCCTGTGTTATTGTAACCGGAATGCCGACAAATGAATCATGGTGTGTGAAATCAATACTGCTAGCAACTCTGTTGCTTGGTAGTTAAAGGATAATAACTTCATTCTTAGCATGTTGGTTTTTGAATCATCCTTCTAAGACTGATCGTGCTACCTAGTCCTTATTTCGGTGCACCCTTCGATTGATGAGTTAGGATCTTGTCAAGTCCTCACTCATTTGATCATATTGTCTTGCCCTGAAAAGCAAGATTGTTCTCGAGCTTAGTAACATATCGGTGGTTTGTGATTTTTCGAATATCTTCTCGGAAGTATTACCAGGTTGTCACCTGACCGCTATGTTGATTTCGTGATCAAGATGGTTTATTGTAAACCACCCTTTCTCCAAGAATCCGTGTTGGATACCCCTGAGCTAGTTGGTTAAGCTAAACAACAACTTGGAGAGTTGGAAGATAAAAGCTTGCCTGACTTAGCTCGTTCAAAAGGTATATTCTTGTGTAGTGTGTGTTGAAGAAAGATGATATCTTCATCGATTGGTCCCTGTGATCAGTTGCTGGACCTATTGTCTTATCAATCCCTTGATTTGAGTGTGGGCTATCGTCAAATCAAATCAGTACCAACGATGCTCGTAATGTTGTCTTACTCGTGGTTGATCCCTCGAGCATACACCATTACATCTTTGGTCTGACCAATGCTATCACCGTGTTCACATGATGGTGGAAGTACAATGATATGGAAATTCCGATGAGTTGCTGTTGAGCCCATCAGTAGCATTTTGTCTCCCCCCATGAATCATGTTGAACATCAACCTAGTGTTGAAAACTTGTGTAAGCATTTCTTCGTGTTTCGTTCATGAAGCATATGTTTGGATGAAAGTAGTGACTTCCCCTAATTCATGTGCATCTGATGCAAGTTGCCGCCATGAATTCAAGGAAGATTGTTTTGTTTCCTTGGAATCATCCCAAATCAGTCATGCACACATGCGAAGTATTCTGTGGTCTGGAGACTTGCAACCTTCATTCCATATGTGTCCCGAGCACACCAAGCCACTGATTGATTTGTTCAAGGAGAAGAAGTTCCTTCATAAGAGCTAATCATATGACTTATGCAAGGACTTCGTTATCCACGGTGATGGTTCCCAACCAGAACTCGGTAGTGTTTTATTGTAAGACTACTATGTGGTCATGCTTGTCTGGGACAGCGTGTTCACATGTGTGTAGCAGAACCAGCTCATGTTTTGGAGCTCGCTATCGTAGTCCATTTCCCGAGAATCTCGCAACGTCATCTCGTCGATTTGTGTTGCAAACTTTCATTTTTCTTCCTAGGCTCGATGAGTCTGGAATATCCTGACGCCAACCAGATCTGAATCTCAGGTAGATATGATGGTTTGGAACATTTCCCAAGAACTATAATATCGGTCCCTCGGAAACCGGTAAAGTGGATGTCGTGGCCAACACACCCAGCCGGAAGACCTGTTATTATAATATCTTGATTGAGGAAGTTGGCCACCTTCCCCATAAGGATTTCGTAGGATTTACCTCCCTAGTTGTTCCTTATGGATTCTTGTGCTCCCGAAGTCCGACCTTTACTTGATGTTCTAGATATCAAACCATATCTATGAATGGTTTACACTAGCACATCAAGGAGAACATTAGAAGCGGAGTGCTAAATGTCCCTCGGTCGATCATCCAGATTTTATTTCCTTGGCCTCGCTAAGATGAAATCTGAGAAGTGTTATCTTCCTTTGCATCTGCATCATCCATCATCATTCATCGTGGTAGCAAGTTGTGTTGCCAGGATCCTTGACACGGATATTGGTAAAACCCTGATGAATATGGAAATGCTCAAGTTCTTGAGAGCACGCACAAGCGCTAGGTGTTATCATCGACACTAACTGGAGTGCTCTCAGTTTCCTCGGCAATGCTATGACCTTCTCAAACAGTGAATTCACTCTCTATTGTTGGGTTCTTCCCCAGTTACCAGAATCATTCCCAGCATTTGCATTTTGTTCCTAGCTTGCACCGCCAATGTGCCATTCTACCATGGGTCCCTTCCATTTCTGGTGATAAGCAAAATCATCCATTACGTTGTCTTCAACAAGGTAATCCACATCATCCAAGTCCGAGTATGCCATTCTACCGACCCCCTCCAAACGATCGCTCGAGAATTGCCTTAGGCTGGTTTAAAGAGTTTCAATGATCTCTGAATCAAAGGTAATTCTTTTTGCCACTTAAGGGGATATTTCTACGAGTCACCTTCCTAAGGTGCATCGTTATGGTATCATGGCAATTCAACTCCTTGCTATGTTGACAACCGGTCACCACATTCTTAAGTCTGGAATTGTTGTCTACCTAGTGAACCTTTGTCATCTGCTTCACTCCATTCCTATGGATGTGTGCTTCATCTCTCAGCTCGAGAGATGTTGCTATGTTTCATTCCGAGAGTTAATCCTGAGTTGTTCGACCTTCGAGAAGAACGATTCTTTTAGGGTCTTTCCTTTCCTCTCGTTGTCATGTTAGTTGGAGTTCTCAGAGGAAGGCATCGAGACAAAGATGGTGATCGAATCAACGTTCTTATGAAGTGCACCCTGGATCGTGAAGATTATACTAGTTTGCGTTTCCCCTTCACCTTACCCTACGCTTGAATCTCGGGACGAGATTTTTGTTAGTGGGGGTGAGTTGTCACATCCCTGGTCCTGTTATGCACTAGGCCAGACCTCATGTGAGCATCATGTTTTAATTCAAATGAAATTTGAATTGAGGGATTTTCAAAGCCTCAGAAACCTTCTAAAAATGATCAACATTAAAATCCTCTCAAAGAAGTCCAAGAAAATGTTCCTCTTAGTCTCTGAAAATATTGCAAAGAGGTAAAACTCAAAACAATATTTTTGGTGTCTCAGAGTTATTATTTTGGGGCCTTTGAATTAATTCAATAACTATTTGCATTGGATATATATTTGATATATAAATAATATATGTCCAATAATACTGGAAAAATTTTATGTGGTTTGGTATATTTTAACTCTAGCCACATAACTATTTTCAGGATTTTATAAAATGGTTTAGTATTTTACTAAACTAAAACAACACAAAACAAAATAGATAATTAAACAGAAATAGAAAGAGCAGAGGACTACCTGGCGCTCACCTCAGCCCACCTGGCCCAGCTCCTCCAGCCGGCCCAGCCCACCAGGGGCTCCCCTCCTGTCGTCTTCCCCGGGCCAGTAGGCAGCGCGCGTGGCTGACGGGCGCCGACGCTGCCTCGGCCACCTCCTGCATCCCTGGCCACCTCCTGCTTCCTCCCCGAGCCCTCTAGCGACGCCACGCACCCCTCCTCGAATCGTCGCTCACTCTCTCGTCCCCATCCTCTCCTCTGCTCTCTCTCCCTCTCACCCGAACGGAGCCACCGCCGCCGACGAGCATCGCCGTGGCCACAGCCACTGCCTCGCCTCATCGTTGCGCCCAAAGGCTCCGCCTCGACCCCCTCTTCCTCTCCACCAACCCATGCCCCGCCGGACGCCCTGCATCGCCGCCCACGCCGTCTTCCCCATCTCCGGCCGCCGAGGATCTTCGCCGTCGATTCGCCACCATCATCGCTTCCCCGAGCCCGCTTCTACGGCCCCTGCAACCGTTGTGAGGCCACGACCCTTTTCCCTCTAACCCCATGCTCGATTGCCTCCCCTAACCGCCCTAACCACCTTGCCGAGCGCTCCTCGCCGCCGGCCATGGCACCGCCGTGGCCACAAATGTCTTAGCTCGCGTCTGAGCACGCCCTCGGGCTCGAGATGTTCCCAGGAGCCGAAAACTTCCATCGGTTCGTCCGTAGCTGCACCATAGCATCGTCTTAGGCGATGCCCGAGCTCCGGCCGCCGCCGATTTGGTCGCTGCCGTCGATTCCGACCACCGTAGCTGCTGCCGCCACCACCACTGGATGCGCGAGTCTTCCAGCTCGCTGTAGCCGCAAACCCCGAGCAAAACGGTGCCCTGTAGCGCCGTCCCGAGCAACTCCGGCGAGGTCTCGCTGTCGCCGTGGTCGCCGGCGTCACTAGCCGACATGGCTCCATCATTAGGAGCTAATCCAACTAACTAAACCACCTACAGCCACTGACAGTAGGCCCCACCCCTGGTCAAACCCCAGTCAGCGCTGGGTTTGACCGGGATTAGGTCATGTGTCACTGATGTGTGGCCCCCACACGTCAGGTTTGACCCGAGCCATCCCAGTTGACTCTGCTGACGTCACAGTGACGTGGTGCTGACGCCATAATTCATTTCTGGATTTATATTATTCAGGAAATTCCAGAAAATTGTAAAAGCTTCTAAAAATCATAGAAATTCAACCGTACCTCCAAATGAGATAAATTATATATGAAAAATGATCAGAAAAATCCAATCTATCCATCTGTACTATTTTCATGCATGTTAGAACAACTTATAGGTGCTGTTTAGCACAAATCATATAAATGGCATCTGAATAATCACATATGGAGTTTGAATTTGAATCTTGTATTCAAACCAACCCCATTTAACTTGTTGCTAGATGCATTAGCCCAAAACACATTCATTTTGCCATGTCATGATCATGCATCATATTGTGCATTGCATTGATTGTGTTCCCTTCTGTGTTGCCGGTATTTGTCCCCTCTCGATAGACGTGATACCGATGATGTGATCGTTGACACTGATGAAGACTCAATGTTATCTTCAGAAGTGCCAGGCAAGCAAAACCCCCTTGTTCATTCCGATACAATCCTACTCTCTCGTCCTGCTCTCTTTTACTGCATTAAGACAACAACGATTCAACTGTTACTTGCTGCGGTAGCTGAACCCCTTTATCCTTTGCATGACCTGTCATGCCACAGTAAATAGATGAAACCCACTAGCATGAGTAGGAGTTGTTTGAGCCCTGTTGTGCCTACTCATTCATGCTTGTTTGTCATGCCTGCTACTGCTTAGAGTTGAGTCAGGTCTGATTCATCGGGGATGAATCAGAGGTGTGTGAACATGTCCTACTGTGTGTGAGCTAAGTGTGTGAACACGATTTGGTAAAGGTAGCGATGAGAGGCCATGTAGGAGTACATGGTGGGTTGTCTCATTGCAGCCGTCCTCAGGAACTGAGTTCTGTGTTTGTGATCCATGATTCAGCTACTACCACGCATTGGGCCCGAAACCAATGGACCCTCTCAGATTCTTGATCACCCTTGTCCTCTGTCCAGGAGTTGCAAGTAGTTTCTGGTGTTTGTAGTATGCTGGAGGCCGTGGGCAGCGCTGATCGGAGGGGTGGGTTGTGATGCGGTAGGCACGTGGCCGGGTATACCGGGCGCCCATTTGGTGTCACGAAACCCTGTTCACATCGTTTGGGGCTGTGAGCGAAACTCCGGCCGGATCTCCTCATGGATGGAACCCAAATAGGCGATAAACCTGGACTAGAGACTCGAGTGTTTAGGTAGGCCGTGGCCGACACCCACGTTGGGCTTCCGCTTGAAGGTTGCCGAGTACATGTCGTGTAAACGGCGGTAAGTGGTGAGAGCGTGTGTGAAGAAGTACACCCCTGCAGGGTTAACATCATCTATTCGAATAGCTGTGTCCGCGGAAAAGGACTTCTGGGTTGCTTATATCAGTTCATAGACAAGTGAAAGTGGATACTCTAAAATACGCAAGATAAGCGTGAATGCTATGGATGGCGTTCTCGTAGGGAGACGGGAGCGGATCCATAGTGGTGTATTGATATGGTGAATATGTGGACTCGTGTGCGTCACCTCAAAAGAGTTGCTTGCAGTCGTAGTTCAGGATAGCCACCGAGTCAAAGCTGGCTTGCTGCAGTTAAACCCCACCATCCCCTTTGTTGATAATGATGCATATGTAGTTAGTTCTGATGTAAGTCTTGCTGGGTACATTTGTACTCACGTTTGCCTATTTTATGTTTTTGCAGAGAGACTTCGGTCTCGCTAGTAGTTCCGCGTGGACTTCGACGTTTAGCTTGATACCTCGGCTATGATCTTGTGCCCTCGGCAGGATCTGATAGATAGTCAGGCTTCTCAGCCCTTTTCATTTATAGATGTCTGTACTCAGACATGATAGCTTCCGCTTGTGCTTGATTTGTATGCTCTGAATGTTGGGTCGTGAGACCCCCTGTTTGTAATATCTCGCTCCTCGGAGCCTATTGATTAAATACTTGTGTCGTAGAGTCATGTTGTGATGCCATGTTTTACTTGCACATATCGAGCATATTGTGTGTATGTTATTGAAATGCTTGGTATGTGTGGGATCTGACTATCTAGTTGTTTATCCTTAGTAGCCCCTCTTACCGGGAAATGTCTCCTAGTGTTTCCACCGAGCCAGGGTAGCTTGCTACTGCTCCGGAACACTTAGGCTGGCCGGCATGTGTCCTTCTTCGTTCCTGTGTCTGTCCCTTCGGGGAAATGTCACGCGATGAATACCGGAGTCCTGTTAGCCCGCTACAGCCCGGTTCACCGGAGTCCTGCTAGCCCAGCGCTACAGCCTGGATTCACTCGCTGATGACCGACACGTTCGATGCTGGGTCATGGATGCCTGTCCCTGTAAGTTTGTGCCTCTTTGGGTTTACGACTAGCCATGTCAGCCCGGGCTCCTTATCATATGGATGCTAGCGACACTATCATATACGTGTGCCAAAAGACGCAAACGGTCCCGGGCAAAGGTAAGACGACACCCGTGGGAATACCGTGCGTGAGGCCGCAAAGTGATATGAGGTGTTACATGCTAGATCGATGTGGCATTGAGTCGGGGTCCTGACAGTCATGACCTCTCCAATCCCACTTTTACCAAATTTAGCATCAAGATCTAAAAACTTCGAATTTTTGGGACGCCTTCTAGATAAAGTTGACTCATCTCCAGTCCCATTATTATCAAGATTCATATTGCAAAACAAAGATCTAATAGGGGACACATCAATAATTTTAAGATCTTCATCATTATTTTCATGGAAACTAGAAGAACACGCCTTTATAAAGCTATCTTTCTTAGCACGCAATCTAGCGGTTCTTTCCTTGCACTCGTCAATGGAAATTCACATTACTTTGAGAGACTCATTGATATCTTGCTTAGGAGGAGAAGATCTATGTTTAAGAGAATCAACATCAAGCGAAAGTCTATCAACGTTCCTAGCCAAATCATCAATTTTGAGCAATTTTTCTTCAAGCAAAGCATTAAAATTCTTTTGAGAAATCATAAATTCTTTCACACTATTCTCAAAATCAGAGGGCATGTTATTAAAATTACCATAAGAATTATTGTAGGAATTTCCATAATTATTAGAGGAATTACTAGGGAACGGTCTAGAATTAAAGTTTCCTCTATAAGCATTATTTCCAAAATTATTCCTACCAACAAAATTCACATCCATAGCTTAATTATTATTCTCAATCAAGGTAGATAAAGGCATATCATTGGGATCAATAGAAGAACTATTAATAGCAAACAATCTCATAAGCTCATCCATCTTTCCACTCAAAACATTAATTTCTTCTATAGCATGCACTTTTTTACAAGTAGATCGTTCGGTGTGCCATTGAGAATAATTATCCATAATATTATCAAGAAGTTTTGTAGAATATCCTAAAGTGATTTCCATAAACGTGCCTCCGGCGGCCGAATCTAAAAGATTTCTAGAAGCAAAGTTCAAACCGGCATAAAATTTTTGTATGATCATCCATAAATTCAAACCATGAGTAGGGCAATTGCAAATCATCAATTTCATTCTTTCCCAAAATTGGGCAACATTCTCATGATCAAGTTGTTTAAAATTCATAATATCATTGCTAAGAGTGATGATCTTAGCGGGAGGAAAATACTTAGAGATAAAAGCATCTTTGCACTTGTTCCAAGAATCAATACTATTTTTAGGCAAAGACGAAAACCGAACTTTAGCACGATCTCTAAGTGAAAACGGAAATAACTTCAATTTAACAATATCATTATCCATATCTTTCTTCTTTTGCATATCACACAAATCAACAAAGTTGTTTAGATGAGTAGCGACATCTTCACTAGGAAGGCCGGCAAATTGATCTTTCATAACAAGATTCAGCAAAGCAGTATTGATTTCACAAGACTCAACATCGTTAAGAAGAGCAATCGGAGTACTAAGGAAATCATTATTATTGGTATTTGAGAAATCACACAATTTGGTATTATCTTGCGCCATGGCACAAGTAATCCAACACACAAGCAAACAGAAAGAGGCAAACCAAAGAGAGAGGAGATTGGGAAAGAGAGGGCGAATAAAACGGAAACGGTGAAGTGGGGGATAGGAAAACGAGAGGCAAATGGCAAATAATATAAATGCGAGGGAGATGAGTTTGTGATGGGTACTTGGTACGTCTTGACTTGAGCGAAGACCTCCCCGCCAACGCCGCCAGAAATCCTTCTTGCTACGTCTTGAGCTTGCGTTGGTTTTCCTTGAAGAGGGAAGGGTGATGTAGCACAACAGAGTAAGTATTTCCCTCAGTTTTTTAGAACCAAGGTATCAATCCAGTAGGAGGCTCCTCAACAAGTCCCATGAACCTACACAAACAAGCAAAGAACTCGCAACCAACACAATAAAGGGGTTGTAAATCCCTTCATGGCCACTTGCGAAAGTGAGATCTGATAGAGATAATATGATAAGATAAATATATTTTTGGTATTTTATAATATAGATGCAAAAAGTAAAGATGCAAATAAAATTAGATTGGAAGCAAATATGATAAGAGATAGACCCGGGGGCCATAGGTTTCACTAGAGGCTCCTCTCAAGATAGCATAAGTATTATGGTGGGTGAACAAATTACTGTCGGGCAATTGATAGAAAAGCGAATAATTATGAGATTATCTAAGCATGATCATGTATATAGGCATCACGTCCGCAACAAGTAGACCGACTCCTGCCTGCATCTACTACTATTGTTCCACACATCGACCGTTATCCAGCATGCATCCAGAGTATTAAGTTCATAAGAACAGAGTAACGCATTAAGCAAGATGACATGATGTAGAGGGATAAACTCAAGCAATATGATATAAACCCCATATTTTTATCCTCGATGGCAACAATACAATGCGTGTCTTGCAACCCTTTCTATCACTGGGTAAGAACACCGCAAGATTGAACCCAAAGCTAAGCACTTCTCCCATGGCAAGAAAGATCAATCTAGTAGGCCAAACCAGACCGATAATTCGAAGAGACTTGCAAAGATAACTCAATCGTACATAAAAGAATTCAGAGAAGATTCAAATATTATTCATAGATAAACTTGATCATAAATCCACAATTCATCGGATCTCGACAAACACACCGCAAAAGAGATTACATCGAATAGATCTCCACAAGAGAGGGGGAGAACATTGTATTGAGATCCAAAAAGAAAGAAGAAGCCGTCTAGCTAATAACTATGGACCCGAAGGTCTGTGGTAAACTACTCACAACTCATCGGAAGGGCTATGGTGTTGATGTAGAAGCCCTCCATGGTGGAAACCCCCTCCGGCAGAACGCCAGCGGCGGCTCCAAGATGGGTTCTCGCGGATATAGAAGGTTATGGTGGCGGAAATATTTCTTTTCTTTGCTCCCTGGATGTTTTTGGGGTATGTAGGCTTATATAGGAGGAAGAAGTACGTGGGTGGCCGCCCGAGGGGCCCACGAGACAGGGGGCGCGCCCTATAGGGGGGGGCGCCCTACCCTCTCGTGGCCGCTTCGGCTGCTTCTAGACTTGCACTCCAAGTCCTCTGGATCACGTTCATTCCAAAAATCACGCTCCCGAAGGTTTCATTCCGTTTGGACTCCGTTTGATATTCCTTTTCTTCAAAATACTGAAATATGCAAAAAAAACAGCAATACGAGCTGGGCCTTCGGTTAGTAGGTTAGTCCCAAAAATGATAATAATGTGTAAAATAAAGCCCATAAACATCCAAAACAGGTAATATAATAGCATGGAACAATCAAAAATATAGATACGTTGGAGACATATCAAGCATCCCCAAGCTTAATTCATGCTCGTCCTCGAGTAGGTAAATGATAAAAACAGAATTTTTGATGTGGAATGCTACCTAGCATAACTCTCAATGTAATTTTCTTTATTGTGGCATGAATGTTCAGATCCAAATGTTTCAAGATAAAAGCTTATAAAACATAAAAATAATAATGCTTCAAAGCATACTAACAAATAATCATGTCTTATCAAAATAACATAGCCAAAGAAAGCTTATCCCTACAAAATCATATAGTTAGGCCATGCTTCATTTTCATTACACAAAATACTCACATCATGCACAACCCCGATGATGAGCCGAGCTATTGGTTCATACTTTTTAATGCGCTTCAGCTTTTCAACTCTTACGCAATACATGAGCGCAAGCCATGGACATAACACTACGTTGGTCTAATGTGGTGGTTGTGAGGACAAAAAGTGGCAGAAGATAGTCTCACATCAACTAGGCGTATCAACGGGCTATGGAGATGCCCATCAATAGATATCAATGTGAGTGAGTAGGGATTGCCATGCAACGGATGCACTAGAGCTATAAATATATGAAAGCTCAACAAAAGAAACTAAGTGGGTGTGCATCCAACTTGCTTGCTCACGAAGACCTAGGGCATTTTGAGGAAGGCCATCATTGGAATATACAAGCCAAGTTCTATAATGAAAAATTCCCACTAGTAAATGAAAGTGACAACATAGGAGACTCTCTCTATCATGAAGATCATGGTGCTATTTTCGAAGCACAAGTGTGGAAAAATATATAGTAGCAATTGTCCCTTCTCTCTTTTTCTCTCATTTTTTTATCTTTTTCTTTTTTTCCTTTTTTCTTTCTTTCTTTTTCTTTCTTTTTGGTGGGCTTCTTTGGCCTCTTTTATTTTTATAAAGTCCGAAGTCCCATCTTGACTTGTGGGGGATAGTCTTCATCATCCTTTCCTCACTGGGACAATGCTCTAATAAAGAAGTTCATCACACTTTTCTGGATTTACAACTCAAGAATTACAACTCAAAGCTAGAACAAAATATGACTCCATATGAATGCCTCCGGCGGTGTACCGGGATATGCAATGAATCAAGAGTGACATGTATGAAAATTATGAAGGTGGCCTTGCCACAAATACGATGTCAACTACATGATCATGCAAAGAGCAATATGACAATGATGGAACGTGTCATAATAAACGGAATGGTGGAAAGTTGCATGTCAATATATCTCGGAATGGCTATGGAAATGCCATAATAGGTAGGTATGGTGGCTGTTTTGAGGAAGGTTAATAATGGGTTCATGATACCGGCGAAAATTGCGCGGTAAAATAGATGCTAGCTAAGTGGAATGATGAGTGTGCGTATATCCATGAACTCACATTAGTCATAAAGAACTCATATACTTATTGCAAAAATCTACTTAGCCCTCAATGCAAAGTACTACTACGCATGCCCCGAGAGGGATAGATTGGTAGGAAAAAATCCATCGCTCATCCCCGACTGCCACTCATAAGGAAGACACTCAAAAGAGCACCTCATGCAACAAATTTGTCACACAACTTTTACCATACGTGCATGCTACGGGACTTGCCAACTTCAACAAAAGTATTTCTCAATTTCATAATTATCCACTAGCATGACCCTAACATTACTACCTTTATATCTCAAAACAATTATCAAGCATCAAATTGATCCTGGCATCCAATTCACTTTCTATGATAGTTTTTATTATACCAAACTTGGATGCTCATCATTCTAGGAACAAATTCACAACCAAAGCAAATACCATGCTATTCTAAGAGACTCTCAAAATAATATAAGTGAAGCATGAGAGACTAGCAATTTCTTCAAAATTAATCCACCGCCATGCTCTAAAAGATATAAGTGAAGCACATAGCAAATTCTAATCAAGTAGGCTTCTCCAAAAAGGTGTGTACAACAAGGATGATTGTGGTAAACTAAAAAGCAAAGACTAATATAATTCACGACGCTCCAAGCAAAACACATATCGTGGATGGGATCTCGCGGATACAGAAGGTTACGGTGGCGGAAATATTTCTTTTGTTTGCTCCCTGGATGATTTCGGGGTATGTAGGCTTATATAGAAGGAAGAAGTACGTCGGTGGCCGCCCGAGGGGCCCACGAGACAGGGGGCGCGCCCTATAGGGGGCGCCCTACCCTCTCGTGGCCGCCTCGGCTGCTTCTTGACTTGCACTCCAAGTCATCTGGATCACGTTCGTTCCAAAAATCACGCTCCCGAAGGTTTCATTCCGTTTGGACTCCGTTTGATATTCCTTTTCTTCGAAATACTGAAATAGGCAAAAAAACAGCAATACGGGTTGGGCCTCCAGTTAGTAGGTTAGTCCCAAAAATGATAATAATGTGTAAAATAAAGCCCATAAGCATCCAAAACAGGTAATATAATAGCATGGAACAATCAAAAATTTATAGATACGTTGGAGACGTATCAATTAGCCAGACGTGTTTCTTAGTGAACCAAGAGAAGATGGGGTTATGCTATGTCCATGCCTACTAGTTGGATGAAAATTCTCAGTTATTTTCATACCCGGTAAACAGGAATAAAAATGAGGAGTGTAGACCAGAACCTTGATTTCTTCCTCTCGTTGTGCATGATCTCTTCCTCCCACAGCTACACCGCTCTGCTAACCATACTAATCCTCCCTAATTGTACAGTTGTCGATTCACCAAAGCAACTGTATGGGCCAATGTACTGCATTCAACTGGATTTTCATTTTTTTGGATTTTTTTGTACATATTTTCAAAACATAAATACTCGAATGGAAAAAATATATTGCAAAAAAGATAAAAATATATAAATATTCATGCATCTAAGATGACATATTTTTAATATTGTCATCACATATTTCAAAAGAACTCCCGTATTTAGAAAGTGTTCATCACATATGTAAAATTATGTCATGCATAAATATGTCCATTGGCTCTCCTGGTACCAACTAGTAAAACAAAAGAGAGGAGGTGTTCTAGGATTCCGGGATATGCATATCTTTAACCAAGATCTCTTGGAAGGCAAGGGTGGAGACTTATTCACAAGCGAGATAGTTTATGTTCCAGATTCTTGAAATCAGAATATTATCCTCGCGTGGATATTCCATACATGGTCATTTCCTCGTAT
Source organism: Triticum aestivum (assembly GCF_018294505.1). Taxonomy (NCBI): domain Eukaryota; kingdom Viridiplantae; phylum Streptophyta; class Magnoliopsida; order Poales; family Poaceae; genus Triticum; species Triticum aestivum. The sequence goes on along the minus strand of NC_057813.1, from coordinate 662,002,202 downwards.
GCATCACCGACTTGGAGTTAAGATACTCAAGGAAGGCATCATCTGGCATATAGTGAATGGACGAAAAATTCAGATTCAGAGAGACAACTGGATTTTGAGACAGTATGACCTCAGGTTGCCAAATTCGCTAGAAACTCAAGGTTGAGGTGGGTTAACCAATTGATTGTCTCGATAAAAAATGAATGGAATATTAACCTTGTCCTTAGGCTATTTTCTTATTTTGATGTAGAGGAGATATTTCACATAAATCACCCTTCTACGTGATGGATGACTTGCTTATAAACTTGCCACCCAACTGAAATTCAGGTACAATTCCCCTGCTTCTAGTTCTTCAAGTGCGACAACATATAATTGGAATATTTGGGATGTGATTTGGAGAGCTAAAGTTCCAGAGAAGGTTAAGGTCTTTGGTTGGAGGTTGCTACTGGCTCAATTACTACACAATTGTATAAATTTATAAAGGCGCTGAGTGTAACACCATTTGTGCTATTTCTGATAACAATGTGGAGCATGAATTCCAATCTCCACAATGGATTTGGGATGTTGGCTAGTGTCCAATCAGTATTTCTTTTTTGAGGGAATTGGTGCCCCATCAATACTTAATGCCCCCATGTCTAATGATTGCAATCAGTCTATAGTAATATAAAAGTCTAGTGTTTTCCCACAATTAAAAAAATGAACACAATTCGAAGATCAACCAATTTTACCTTAATTTTTCTAGAAAAAATAGGGCGAGTTCTTCGCCTACCTTCTTCGATGTTGACAGCGAAGGGCGAAGTGGAGGCAACAACTACCTTCTCTGATGCCAGTCGTGGTAAGACGTGGCCATCAGAGACGGTATGCTGCTTTCCTCCATCACCAATCATCATGTTGGATCCAGATCTGGGGGAAACAGACGCCTTCGACGGCGGTGACACCATATCTAGATGCGAATGGTCGCCCACACCTAGGACTCCAGATCTGGACGGAAACACAGTAGTACCTCACGCGGTTGTCTCAACGCATCATCATTGCTCAATTGTGGGTGGTTCTAGCGCAGTCGATGTGGATGTCGAGGGGAAGGGGAATGTGTGTGATGAGAGACAGAGAGCAGGGGGGGGATAGGAGAGGGGGAGAGTGGCGTGTGGGTTTGTTCGTTATAGAAAAGTTTTAGCGAAGTACCACGGGGAACCTTGTCAAACTTCGATTGATTTTTCTTGCTTTTGGCAAGTTTATACCTTACTAATATGAGATGAACAAACTATATTACTACGAAAAGAGGGAGGCTAGATTGTGCATGCTTGCGAATCGTGCACTCGCTTTTCGACTAGTTGTATTTTCCAGTTTGGGAAAGGGTGCAACACCTCCTTGTTCTCATTAGAAGATTAGGTGAAGGCTTAATAAGAAACTAGGGAAGGCCCGCCCTGAAATTCAACGGGAGAAGAGATTAGGTGGAGGCTTAATAGGAAATTAGGAAGCTCCCATCATGAAATTCTGGGGCGGATAGATTAGGTGGAGGCTTAATAGGAAGTTAGCAAGGGCCCACCCTACAAATTCAGGGGGAGTTTACCTGTAGATTATTATGTGGGTCTGCTTACCACAATAAGACCTCCCGTCCTCTCATTTAAATTGCTCCGCCCTCTCCTTGCGGTGGGCCCACTTCTCACCCTGCCGCTCCCAAAAAAGTGTGTCGGCTGAAGTTCTGTGTGTTGGTCAGTTTGCTCGCTGTTGCGAGCAAACGCCAGTGAGTCAATGTGAGGTGCTCCCAACTGGCAAGGAGACGAATGACACCATGCAACATGCTCTAGCCAACCATGATTCATGTATACAAATAGTGAACCATCAGACGCCAATGCCCTTACCTCACTGACCGGACACCCGCGACTCCACTCCCAGACACAGGATGTCAGCGTGAGGTACTCCATGTCCTCCTAGAATTCTTGTAGCTCTTCACCCACATGTTTATTCCTGTTTATCCTTCTCAACAAAGACCCTCTACAGAATTTCCCTTTGGCTTGAGAATGATGGTTGTGACCTCCATAACAATGCAACACTCGTCACCCGACCTCTCCTCTTTGTCCTATGTGTCCTCCTTGCTGATGATAGCAAAATGGACAACCCTAACTATGGTGATATCTGCTCGATGCCAAGGATAGGCGCCACATGCGAGGGAATATCTGTGATCCGACAAACGCAACACAATCCATAAGGACGAGTTTTCTTCCCATCGTAACCTTCTCTCCTAGCCCAAGATGGGGCCCCCCTCGATCTTCTCGTCGGCATCCGCAGAAGCAACTTTCCTAATGGTCTATTGAGACTGAGTACAATGGAGCTCCATTTAGGTATGTTGCCAAGAAAGGCGATGGAGAAGCTTGTTGACCATCGCGATTGCATGGGAGGGGGAGGGGGCAACCCAGTTTAGTAAACTATAATAACGAGTTGTAGTGTGCATCACAATTATTGCAGAAACATCCTTTGATTAATTATAAAAATAGGATAATTCAAAACCTCATATAAAATGCTATAAATAATCAATGCACTAGTATAATCCTGCTAAACAATACTAAAATATTTACCATAGTTTCTTTAGGAGGCGGCCCTCTCATTTAACTAGGCAGGCAAACCCAAGAAGAACACACTCGTGAGAGATATAGGCACTTTCTAGTGAAAAAAATAGTGTTACCAGCTAAAGAAAAAAGAAGCATGCATATAGAACAAATGAGCAACGATGTACATCTGATCTTTTCAAAGGTATATGGAGGGGAACAAATATCAACATAGAATATGGAGTGAGTGGATCAAAGTTGACTGGGAGCATAATCAATATCCCCAACATCACATCTTTCAAAGATTCCAAATACTCGTTGGCATCATTAGTAAAAAGTGTATCTGAATTATCATCTGGAAACAACAAAATATATCCAAAGATTCTTTTTCTGGCGGTATAACAGTGGTGGTTTCATCAAGAGATACCAAATCATGTTCATCTAGAGCGTTCTCATCTTCCCGCGACATGGTGACATCTAGGTTTTGCGGGACAAAGCGGGACGCCAAGCTAGAACTTAACCCCAGGAGCACGAGACCATGCCGTGAAACTCGAATATTGTCCACCGAAGGCTGCAACAGTCAGCTTGAGCCTTGAGGCCACACCGAGCTATGTTTTTCTTTCTGGGGCCGAAGATCCTTGCTCTGCTTGTTTCCGGGACCATTGCTTCTCCATGTTTGATCGAAATTGTGTGAGTGTCTCCTCTTTCCTGAGCACTATCCCTCTCACTCATTGGGCCGCCGAAGAGAGACGATTTACTCCGGAACATGTAATCAGCATGATGTGGAGCACGAAAGAAAACTGAACCACAACAATGGAGAACGTTCTGTGGGTAGTCAGCACTTCTAAGTATTCTTAGTTGAGAAGCAAAAAGACAAGAAGTCGTTGTAGTATAGTAGTAAGTATTCCCGCCTGTCACGCGGGTGACCCGGGTTCGATCCCCGGCAACGACGTTGTTTTTCGTTTTCAGCCCACGACACTTGGGCCTGTTAATTCCCTTTGCTCATCCTTTTCAGCCTGCTGAGACCCCGCTCCTCCTGGGAGCTCGCCGGGGATCCTATACGGCGCGGGCACTCCCGCCTCGCCCGCTGCAGTTTCTATGGTCTGGCCCATTTCTGGGTTTAACCCCAACCGGTTTTGGGAAGGACCTTCCCTTAACCGGGTTTTTATGTTTTTCTTTTTTCTTTTTCTTTTTTCTTTTTTCTTTTTCTTTTCCGTTTTCTTTTCATTTTTTCTTTACTTTTATGTTTTCATTTTTATTCTTGTTTTTCAATTTCCGAAAATCTATTAATTCGTGATTTGTTTCTAAAATCGTATTTTTTTTGAATGATGGACATTTTTTCCAAAACCGTGGTTTAGTTTTTATTAAATCGTTACTCCTAAATCATGAACATTTTTTTTGAAACATAGAACATTTTTAAAAAACTGACGAACCTTTTCTTCGAAATCATGAACAATTTCTTTATAAATTTGTGAACATTCTCTTAAGTCATGAACATGTTTTTAAAATCATGAACAATTTTTTTGAAATAATGAACATTTTTCAGAATCGTGAACATTTTTTTCAAATTCCTGAACATTTTTAGAATTAGCGATTTTTTTTTTGAATCGTGAACATTTTTTCCCAAATGCGCGAACATTTTTTTGAATCATGAACATTTTTTCAAAATTCGTGAGCATTCTTAAAATTATCGAACATTTGTTTGAATTTTTTCAATTATAAACATTTTTTAAATTTTGTGAACTTTTTTTTTGCAAATTCATGTACAGTTTTTGAATTCTAGATCATTTTTCTGTAATCATGTTTTACTTATTGTGTGAAGATTTTTTTAATTTCAGAAACATTTTTTTGAAATCATGAACATTGTTTTAAATTCATAAACATCTTTTAAATTTGTGAACATTTTTTGCCAAATTCATGAACAATTTTTGAATTACCGAGCTTCTTTTTGATATCCCGAATTATTGAAAGAAAGAAAAAAAGAAAAGGAAAAGAAACAAAAAAGACACATTTCCAAAAAAAAAAACGGCGGCGTCCCGGCCATACATGGGCCTACCCATAAGGGGAGCGGGGGGTGCACGCCCGCTTCCTTCGCAGCGTGTTGCAACGCCCTATAGGCGCTCCCAGAGCTCGCCTGGCCCTGCTAAGACATTTGTCGTCGTCCTACGAGAATGGCATGTGGGAAAACTCTATTGGACGCTCGCTGCGGCAAACTTTGTCGGCCAATCGCACGCAGCAGCCAAGCCAGCGACAAAACATGGGCCGGCCCACTTCCATATAATACACAGTCCTTCCAGACGGTTTTGGGAACCTTCTAGACTTTCTAGTTTTTCTAAACCGTTCAAACAGTCCATCCAATGAAACTAAACTAGGTTTTTTCTGGTTATGATTCTTCTCTCGGTTTTTCAAGCTTTCTACTATTTTTTCTTTTTCTTTTCTCATTTTTCTTTTTTGTTTTTTTTGTTTCTGTTTCCTTTTCTTTTTCTTCATTTTTTTTCAAGTTTATTTTCCTTTTTCAAAAAGTGTCCAGAATTTTCAAAATGATTAAAATTTTCAAATTTTTTTTAAAAATATATGAAAATGTTTCCTGTTTTCAAAATTTGTTTCAAATGTACAAAATTCGAAAAAGATGAGAATCTCAATAATTGTTCGTATTTTCAAACTTTGTTCAGAAAATTTTAAAAAAAATCTAATTCGCAAATTTTGTATTTTTTTCAAAAATTATTCGAAATCTTACTTTGATTCTGAAAATTCGTTCGGAATGTTAATTTTTGTTTTCATTTTTTTGAAATTTTGTTCATGTTGTTCTTGTTTTCAAAAGTTTGGAGTTGAAAAATTGTTCGGAATGTTAATTCTGGTTTTCATTGTTGTTCGTGTTTTAAAAATTGTTCGGAGTCTTATTTATTTTTCTGAAAATTTGTTCAGAATGTTAATTTATGTTCTCATTTTTTCAAATTTTATCTATTTTGTTCGTGTTTTCAAAAGTTTGGAGTTCAAATTTTGTTTGGAATGCTAATTATTGTTCTCATTTTTACGAATTTTGTCCATTTTTGCCGAAAATGTTCCTGTTTTAAAATTTTGTTCATAAATTTCAAAATTTCTTTGCTCATTTCAAAAAAAAATTGGTAATTCAAAAAATCTTCACCTTTTTAAATTATGTTCACACACCAAAACATACTTGTTTTGGAAAAAGTTCACATTTGTTTTGAAAAAGTTGGAATTTTTTAATAATGCTCACATGTTTAAATTTTTTCATAAATTAAAAAATATATGGGAGTTACCACAGTGGCTATGGACTGGCTTCCCTGGCGTGAGGAGAAGAGTTCGGAGAGTATGAAGGACCTGAGGCCTATCAGTATTTGCAATGTGGTGTACAAGCTAGTTTTCAAGGCACATGCAAATAGACTTAAGCACATGCTCCCTGATATAAATTCCCCAAACCAGAGTGCCTTTGCGCCAGGAAGATTGATAGCCGATAATATACTGCGAGCTTATGAATGCACACAGTTCATGCAGAATAAGAGGAGGGGTCAAGAGGGTTATGCTGCAGTGAAGTTGGATATGAGTAAAGCCTATGATAGAGTAGAATGGGACTTCTTGCATAAAATGATGCGAAGGCCGGGTTTCAATGATGAGTGGATCAAGAAAATCATGATGTGTGTGTCCACGGTGGCATACCGATTTAAGGTAAATGATGAATGTATAGAAGTGTTGCTGTCCCAAAGAGGTCTCCGACAAGGTGATCCATTATCACCATATCTATTCTTAATTTGTGCGGTAGGTTTTTCTCCACTCTTAACTAAGGCTGAATTGGAAGGGAATCTAAAAGAGATTTGCATAGGTAATGATGCACCGAGTTTCAACCAACTACTGTTTGAAGACGACTTATTCATACTGATAAAAGCCACGAGCGGAAGTGCCAGGTATCTGCAAAACATACTACATGTTTATGAGGTGTGCTCGGGTCAGGTCGTTAACTACGACAAGTCTTCTGTCATGTTTAGTAGGAATACAAAACCGGACCAGAAACATGAGGTGTTGTTGGAGCTAAATATCAATGTTGAAGCTAGATCGGAAAGGTATTTGGGATTGCCTGTATATGTGGGACAAGCAAGGAAAAAATATATTCGAGTACCTGAAGGAAAGAATTTGGCAGAAGATCCAGGAATGGATTGAGGGGGTGTTTCTTTTTGTTTTTTTTAGAAAAAGGAGGAAGACCTCCGGCTTCTGCATCTAGACGATGCATACGACCATTTTATTAATTATTGACACAACACCTTACAAAGTCAAACAACAGTAAGACTAAAGTCACCGTCTAAGCAACATCTGTCGCTACTCCTATCCAGTTGATGAAGGGTTGCAGATAGTCTGGGCTTAATATCAAACAGACCTCGCAGCCAAACCTAACATCTAAGACCTGAGGTGCCAACCAGGACGCGTGCCGGGTATGGGCACCCACCAGTTCGGCGTGCTCCTCAACCAGGACGCCTGCCGGGTATGAGGCCGCCGCAGCCACCTACCACCAATCCATCTTCAGAGCTGTACTGCTGCATCTACCTTGCCCGGTCTAGCTGCCGTCGATGCCACCACGACACCAGACAGCGTCACCCTCCTGCGCGAGTCCACCTCCGCTCATCGGGCGCCGAGTCTCAACTGTGCCACGCGGCCGAGATCCGCCACCATCAATGGGCAAGATGAAACACCGCTCCTCCTCTCTTGTGTCCCCCAACCAGCGCTTGCTCCAAAATGATGCCCCCAGGAGGGAGAACGACACCGAAGGCGCCGTCATCGTCCGATCCGGCAGGCCCAGATCTAGGGTTTCCCCGGAACTACCCGATCAGGTTGACGTGACCTGCAACGACGATGCCTCGAGAAGGGAACGACGTCCGAGACACCGCCATCATCCGCCAAGACCGCAGTCAGGCACGATTTTCACCAGAAGCCACATCGTCCTGATCTCGCGGCTGTCTGTAACCAATCGGAACCGCGCCACGAAGACATACGTCACCGTCGGTACTCCGGCGGAGATCCGGCATCTCCTCACCGGCCCCTCCACGCGCCGCCGGTCGACGGAAGGCCTCCCCGTGGCGGATCCGATCGGGGCTTTGGATCCGCAGTCACCGTCATCACCATCCCGACCAGAACAGCCCACCCCACCGGATGGGGCGCTGCCACTACCGCTGTCCATTCAGGGACGCCGCTTAGTCGACTATGGTGCTATGGCCACCGCGGCACGGCCTGGGGTCGCCGCCCCAGCAGCCGCCTTCGGATCGCACGAGAGGAGCCGCCCCTGCTGCCTCAGATGGGATCCACAGCCTTCACCCGCCCCAGATGCATTCGGCATCGGGCCTGCCGCCACCGCGGCCCAAGCCAGCGGCAGCGGCGGCAGAAGGAGGCACTAGAGAGGGCTGGCGGCGCTAGGGTTTCGGGCCCCCTGGCGTCGCCCAGGGAGAGGCCACGCGAGGGGGAGCGATCTTATGGATCAATAGTTTCCAGAGATCAGGATTGAGAGGGTGTGCTCATTAAAGCATGTGCCCTGGCTATTCCAACTTTCGCCATGTCCTGTTTTGATCTCACAAAAACTCTATGTGAGGAAATGGGGATGACGATGTGTCACTTCTGGTGGGCAAAGCAAGACAAGCAGAATACTATGCATATGCTTAGTTGGGAGACATTGACCAAACCGAAGAAGGAAGGGGGAATGGGCTTCCGTGATCTATATGGGTTCAACCTAGCCATGTTGGCGAGACAAGCGTGGAAGCTCGTGACCACACCCGATTCCCTATGTGCCAAGGTGCTGAAGGCCCGTTACTTCCCTGCTACATCGATCCTACATGCTGAACCTGCTCATGGAATATCATATACTTGGCGCAGCATCCTCAAGGGGTGGATTTATTGAAGAAGGGATTGATATATAGGATTGGCAATGGTACAGATGTCAACATATGGAAGGATCCATGGCTGAACAGGATGGGATCGAGATTACCATTAACACAACGTGGTAGATGCCTTCTTACTCGGGTGTGTGAACTAATCGACCCAGAGAGTGGAACGTGGGATGAAAATTTGGTACGCAATATCTTTGTCCTGGAAGATGTTCAGGTGATACTATCAACACCAATCAATGTGGAATATGGGGAATTCCACACATGGTTCTTTGATACGAAGGGACAATTTTCTCTCAAATCGGCTTACAGGGTCTATGTGCAGTGAAGGGATGAACATTTACCAAGCGGGTTAGCCTCCTCATTTGACTCTTTCCCCTGGAAGGATATCTGGGCACTCCCTTGCCAGCCCAAAGTACAACAATTCCTATGGCGACTAGCACATAACAGTCTTCCCTTGCTGTTGAAGTTGAAGCGGAGAGGTGCCAAATGCGAGACATTATGCCTAGGTAAACGTTTGGGGACGGGGCCCCGGCCGAGCGCGAAGACGCGTGTATTTGGTGAACCCAAACCTTATCTCTTCCTGCCTTATCTTTTCCCATTAACTTGGTCTCCTACCTTCAGCCGCGTCCTTCCCGCGCCATGTTTCTTCTCTCCCTTCCCCGCGCTGCCACAAAACCACTACAAGGCACACTTCAGTCGCGCTGCCGTCCCCCAGCTCCATTCCCTTTCCTTCTCTAGCAAGGCAGGTAGGGAGGCCCCCGGCCATGGGCTCTGCCTTTTTTTTCGCAGGAGGATCTGGCGCTGCTCTGGGGGAGACAAAGGGGGGATTGCGGTGCTGCCTGCCAGGAGCTTGCCACCCATGGGCCCGGAGCCGCTAGAACCAAAGTACAGCGATGCTGGAACGAGCAGCCATGGTTGCTACAACCAGTAGTTGCCGGAGGTGGAGACGGGAGAGGCTCCGGTGTTGCAACCGGGTTTTTGTTTTGCTGGAACCAGAGTTCTGAGATGCTGGAACCGGAGACATTTTTTGCTACCATCTTTTTTTGATTTGCTAGACCAGACTAAGTTTTGCTACCACCGTATTTTAATTTTGCTAGAAGCAGCCTAAATTTTTGCTACAACCGTCTTCTGGTTTTGCAACCGCGGCCATTTTTGCGACCCGCGACAGCAACGGAGGCCATTTTTGCTACAACTGTGTCAATTTTTTGCTACTGCCGTCTGTGTGTTTTGCTACATCCGTCTTTCATACACAGCCGTTTGAAGCTTTTCCATATAGAGGTTGAAGCTTTTCCATCCAAGGGTTGAAGCTTTTTTTCCAGCGTTTGCAACACAGGGGGTTTGCGACGATTTTTTCAATGGTGTTGATTGACTGGGTGGCCGTCATCGTCGGCTGCAGCGAGCATCAATGGCAAGGGGCGGTGGGGGAGCTACTCCCGTCGCCGTGGAGAGCTGCAACGGCTACGTCGAGAGCTGCAACGGCAGGCCAATCTGGGAAAAGCTTCAACGTCCACGAAGACAGCCGACGAGGGTGGGGACGGGCGACTAGGATGGCCAGCCGGCGAGGATGGGGACTAGCCAACGAGGACGAACGGCGAGGGTGGCGACCGGCGACAAGGACACCGAGCAGGAGCTGCAGATCTAACCCGAGGTAGAAGAAGCCCAGGACAAATCGTTTTTTCTTTTGCTGCATCCAATGGCCACGTGGGCTCGCATCCAAGGGTTGGGGCAGGACCAGCCGAAACTTTCGGTCGGTGCGCCGGTGCCTAGCATCGCCCTTATGCCTATGGTGCCGTAGGCTGGATGAGGATGGCTCTCACTTGTTTTTAAGGTGCAAGGAAGTGAAGAAACTCTAGCGAGTTATGCAACTCGACAAGCTTCGGAGTCAGTTATCTGCATGCATGGATGCGAAGGAATTAGTGCAATAGATTCTGGAACTGCCTGTGGAAAAATGTGTACTGGTAACCTGTATGCTTTGGCGTTGGTGGTGTCGTCGAAATAAAATAAATGCACGTGAGGGATCTCTCCCGGTAGAAGAACTAGAAACCAGCATCAGGTATTGGGCACATGAATCTCTCCTGCTCTGTACCAATCCAAAGAAGCAACCAGGGGCCAAAGAAGCAGCTGTATGGCAGAAACCGACAGGTGACACACTAAAAATCAATGTAGATGGGGCTTTCAGTGCACATGAGAAAAGTGGTGGTTGGGTCTTCGTGGTTCGTGATCTGCATGGAGATGTCAGGGGATCAGGCGCTGGCATGTTGCAGTTTGTTGGTAGTGCAATTCAGGCAGAAGCAACATCATGTATAGAGGCTTTGCATGCAGCAGCGCAGTGGGGATGATGAATTTGCAGGTGGAGACTGATTGCCAAAATCTGGTCCGAGCTCTGAAAGGAAATGAGTACGATCTCGCTCGCGAGGGAACTATCTTCAGGCCTTGTTCGGTTAAACCTCTCCTGGAGGGGATTGGAGAGGTTTGGAGGGGATTGAGTGAGATTTTGACTTGTATGGGATTTAATCCACTCCAATCCACTTCAATCCCCTTCAATTTTGTTGCAACCGAACAAGCCCTTAAGGAGATTAAAATCTTTACTAGACAGAAATTTAATAATTTTAGTTTTACTTTTGCCCCAAGGGGATGTAATAAGCTAGCACATACTATAGCTGATGTAGGTGCTCGAGCTCTGGCTGCTAGGCAGATTTGGACGGAAGCCCTACCAGACGTTGCTTGTGTTCAGAGGGCCAGCGTCTCTGCTGTGCCGGTTTAAGGTATGGAATCACTGTGTTCCATTTCAAAAAAAGGAGAAGAGTTCGATCTGTTGCCCGCAAATTTCATTTTTATGGACTATAGATCTTGTTTTATTTTCACTGCTGCATATAGTTCTTTAGGAAACGCGCTGCAATTTTGCACAGTAGCGCGCGTGTCGAAGTGGCATGTGCATGGCGTCTTGCGATTTTTCGGTCCAGGTGACCCATCTTCTGTGCGAACCTGCAACATTTTGCCGCAGTAAGCGGCACATAGGAGGCCTCTGGCGTGTGCTCGGTTAAAGAAGAAAAGCATGCCGTGTCCAAATGCTTCCACTGAATACCACATTATTTTTACTCTCTCTGTAAAAAATATAAGAGTGTTTAGCCATATTGCCCAAATGCTCATGGCATAGAGCATGTCGTGCCGCATTCATACCGACCCAAATCATGTAGTGGCCGACATTGATGTCCGGCAACACGACCACACGTTAAGGTGACGATGACAAACGCGACCTCTCAGGCGGCCCGGACGAGCGCGCGACTCAGCAGCAGGCGCGGTACAACCGGCGCAACGCCGCCCGTGCTCCGCCTTTGTCAAGACCAATGTTGCATCGAAATGGGTTCACAACTATCTGGACCTTACCATTGCATGGGCCTTCAACTGCTTCGTCACCACCACGGAGACGGACGCCTGGTGCCGCCAGCGCCTTGCTCGCCAAGATCGGCGAGGAATGGCCGCTTAGCGACTGCTCTACCAAGGCCGCCAGGCCTCCGCTAGCGCCGTCGGCAGTGGCCATGGCGTCCCTCCTCACCGTGCAGGAGGAGGTGGAGCCGCCAGACAAGGTGTCGCGGCCCTCCAGCGCCTTTCCACCACTGGAGGGACGACGACGACGACGACACGCACAACGACAGTGGTATGGCAGGAAAGGGCGGCCATGCGTACGAGGTGGTCGTTCGGTATAGTTTTTTTAGATAAATGGTCAAAATATCGATCTTTTTATGTAAATTAAGTCTGAATTTTAATGGAACCTGTCACCTTTTTATTAATTTCATCTAGTCATTTGAAATGCGGTTTCAATTGTATACAGACAGTGTTAGAGGAACAACTTCCGTATCCGTGTCCCAGGGAGCAAATTGGTGCGTCAGGCCCAACACGCAAAAAATAAGGGTTATAGATGCCCCAAGCTCATCATTATCCATGTCCTGGCCAGGCCAGCGTTATAGCCGGAAGAAGGATATATCAAGGTGAAAAAAAACTGACCTGTACCGAACTGTTCTCCTCGGCTCCTCATACGCCCTCCTCGCCTTCGGTGCCACCTGTCGTCCTTGGCATGATCTGTTCTCAGCGCACAAGTCCTCTTTGTAGCCTCTCCTCCTCTACCCAAGTACAGACATGCAACAATCTCCCTGCACTTGGAAATTGGTTGATCCTGCTGCCGCCCCATCCTTTCCTAGTTTGCTTTCCTTGAATGACCTGAGAGGCATGCTCTTTCTTTGTTGCTCCTATGGTCACCTCATCTTCTGCGACCGCGCCCGTTCTGCATTGTTAATGCGTTCAGTGGCGCTAAGGTTGTGCCTCCTTGCCTCAAGTCAAATCACTTCACTCGCATTAGCTTTGCCACCTTGACTGGCCCGGTTGCATCTACTGACTCACATCTCCTTGTCGGCAGTGGAGCCTATCACTGGTGGAAAAAGGGCCTTTGGTCGCGGTTCGCAACTGCCATTAGTCGCGGTTGCGCAACCGCGACCGAACGGGCGCGACTAAAGCCCCCCCCCCTTTAGTCGCGGTTGCTTAAGAACCGCGACTAAAGGCCCGTCCACGTGGGCGCCAGGTGGCCGTCGGGGCGGAGGACCTTTAGTCGCGGTTCTTCTGGCCAACCGCGACTAAAGGCCGCCGCAGGTTTAGGGTTTTAGCCCCCCCCCCCTTAAACCTGTTTTCTGTTTAATTTGTATTGTTTTATTTCTTTTGTGCTTTATTTTAATTTTGAAGGAGTTTCATATATTCTACGGTACTACATACATGCATATGAATGTACAATTTCAAATAAATTTGAAATTAGAACCAAAAAGAATTCAAGAGGAATATACAATATATATTCAATATCATCGGATGACCATATACAATTTTGAACAGGTTTCCATACATGATTTAATGCATATAAAGTTCTACGTCCTCGTAATAGTGTTCTCCTTTAGGATGGAGGACTTCCCTGCTGAACCATCCAGCTAGTTCCTCTTGAAGTGGTCGGAAGCGAGCTTCTGGACTAAGCATCCACCGGAGGTTATTCCTCTGAGCATTGGTATCACTCGGAACCCGCTCAGAGGTGTATCTCCGGATCATCTCACAGACATAGTATCCACATAGATTGGTCTCCGGTGGCTGAATATCCCCAGCATTCTTAGCCTTTAACATTTTGAATTCTAGCTCTTTTTTGAATTCACCGACCTTTGTATCTACGAACCGTCTCCAAACCCTACGAGGCAAAGAAAATTAAATGAACAAGAGAGTTATTAATTAGTTACTTGATATTAGGAAATGAACGAAATAGGCCGATCGATATAGAGCGCAAATGAATGAAAATAATTACTTCTCCAGCATTCTTCTCATGCCGCCCCAAAGCTTTGGATCCATATTCACAGAGTCGTGGACGAGACATTCTGAGGTGTTAACTTTAATTACTAGCAGAATCCAGTGGAACCTGCGGACACGATACATGCACAGTACGTCATGCATAACTCATCGATTAGCCGGCCACATACCATGCATGGAGTAAACAAAAGAGAATGTGCTCAAGACAGAAACACTCACTCAAAATGGTAAGGAAATAGAATATCACTTTTGAGTTCCTGCTTTGTAAGAAACTGCCACAGGTCTGCCTCCACGTCGGCGGGGTAACGCTCCAACACATGTCCATTAACGATGTGTGGGTCAATGAACCCAACATCATGGATGTTCCTTACTCTGCATTCCTTAATCTTCATTCTGCATGTATAATAGCGGACACAACAATATAGTTAGGACATATATATAGTGCAGGCAATATGAACGAGATGGGGTAGAAATTAATAAATCACTTACAGAACGTAGCAACTGATGATAGATTTATCGAGCTCGCGCAGATTGAAAAGCTGGAACAATTCACTCAGTTCAATTTGTACATAGTAATGTTTGAAGTGATGCTCATGTCTAACTTCCGCATAAATATATTCTTTGGCGTTTTTATTTTTTATGTAACCCTTGTACCATTTCAGCAGACATTCCATTTGTGGAGGTAGATCCTTTTCCTGCGCAGGCTCGACGAGAGGCCCATTCTTGACATATGTAATTACTACCTCCTTCACTGGCGCCTCATCAAGGCCTAACAGTTCACGAAGAGTAATACCTAAGTTGGCCGCTTGTTCTCTGGCACTCGTTACAGTCAATCCCTGTGCTGCCGCAGCTTGTATGATCTCGGGGGCATCCGGACAGAAGGCTTCCACTATAAGCGGGGCAATCGATTGTTTACTTTGTTCCCCGAGCTGGGCAACTTGTTTCCCGCTTTTTTTACTTTCGGCCTTCTCCCGCTCTTTGTTCTCCTTAAACATGAGTGCCTGCCTGCGAAGTTCACGTGCATAGTCGTTAGGCAGATTCTTCGCGGCTTGGGACGGTGTGCTCAAAAATGACTTAGCCCACTTCTTTTGCTCATCAGAAAATACTGGCTTGGGCTCGGGCTCTCTTTTCTTCTTGCAGTCCGCCTTCCATTTCTCCAAATCAGCAGCCGTGGCCGCGTCGACTTCCTCGGCACTACGTTCCCAAGGCCTTGTGGGGAGAGGCTTCAGTGATGGCTCCGGTACCTTTGTGGTCTTAGGTACATAAGGGTCCGGGTTAATAATCCAGGACTGCTTCTGCTTCTTTGCCGGAGGTGGATTGGGGGGCGGCGTCTGATCACCCGCCGGACGAGGACTGGGGGGCGGCGGCTGATCACCCGCCGGACGTTGTGGACTGGGGGGCGGCGTCGGCTGACGTGACGGAGGTGTAGGTGAACCGCCACCACCACCACCACCACCACCACCACCACCGGAAATTTGAATGAACTGCTCCGATTTCTTTTGCTTCACAAATTCTGGCCAATCATGTTTCAGTTTCTCATATTGTCCTTTGAAATCCGGAGTCTTGTTCTGCTTGACAAAGTCATGGGCTAGATTTTGCTTGAATTTCCGGAATGCGTCGGCCATCTTATGAAGAGCGAACTGTTTGACTAGCCTCCTCCTCTCCTTGTTTTCCTCAATCTTGTTACCCTCCTCATCGAATTTGTTGTATTCCGGAGGTAGAACGAAATGTTCCATAAGCTTCTTGAAGCAATCTTTTTTTGTTCTCTTATCGACAAAAGTGAAACCATCAATTCGTGCCTTCTTTGGCTCATTCCACTCCTGGACGGTGATCGAGACGTTGTCTCTAACAATGGCTCCGCATTGGCTGACAAACTTGGTGGCGTTCTTGCGGGGCTCCAGCGGCCTGCCGGTTGCACTGTCGACAACCTCGATGGTGCATGTTTCTCCTTGTTTCATCGTCTTGGTTGCGCCACGCTTTGACGACGTACTCGATTGTTTCGACGATCCGGCCGAGGGCTAAAATAAGAAAGAGAGTCGCGCGCGTTAGTACACACATATTTATTCAAATCAGTTAGTTTGTATCACCAGAGGCTCAATGTATATATATACCTCGGCGCCGGAGGTGGTTGCTACTTCCATTTGAAGATCGTCGTTTATCGACGTTTGTTCGGCATCATCTTGCTGACGGCGCCCTTCATCTTCACCGTCAAGGTTCAGATAAGAAGAGATATCATCTTCTTCTTCTCCGGTCAGCACATATAGAATATCGCCGTTTATGATGCCGAACATATGTGCTTCACCGTCCGGATCATAGTTGTCCATAATCGGGTCAGCTCTATCGTCCGCTATTATGTCAGTCCTGAAAACATGTAGTAAAAACAAATTAATTAAGTGAAGAAGGGGGGCGGTGGCGGTGGCGGTGGCGAAAGGGCGGTGGCAAAAGGAGGGGGCGAGGAAGGGGTGGGAGAGGGTGTCGCGGTAGAGCGCGAGACGGGGCGGCAGACGACGGCGTCACGGAGAGGGAGGAAATTCCAATTTGTCATGTCGCGAACCCAAAATGGGCCGGCCCAGGTGAGCTACGTCCTGTGAGACGCGTCGACTTTTTGATGCAAAGAGCGTCACACAGGGCTGGATATGGCCGAGCCTGGGTCTTAGCCGGGCTGCAGTTGCAGCCTCCGCGGCTGTACTGCTGCTAATGCACCGGCCCGTTGTAGCCGACGCCGAAACAGTGATTAGGATACGTTGGAATTTCCTATATGACGCTGTCTGCGTCAAACTGTCGAGCGAACGGACCTACGAGGGTTCCCAACCCTTTTTTTATTTTCATTTCTTTTCCTTTCTTTTTCTGTTTCGTTTTTCTTTTCTTTTTTTGTTTATTGTTCTTTTTCTTTTTCTTTTTAAAAAATGTTCTCCTTTTAAAAAATGTTCTATTTTTCAAAAATGTTCATATTTTCAAAAAATGTTCGATTTTAACAAATTTGTTCGTGTTTTCAAATTTTGTTCCGGAGTTTCAGAAAATTGTTTGTGTTTTAAATTTTTTTGCCGGCTGTAGCCAACTATCCATTCGTCTTGCAAGGAAGGGGAACAGGGGACGAGGTGGGAGAAGCTCACGGCGAGGAGGGACTCCTTGGCGGAGAGGCGCTCCGTCTCGCGGGCGTAGCTGGCAGCGGGCTCCCACGCCTGCGCGTACACGTCGTCCCGCCGTGCGTTCAAGGCTACAACTTTTTTTTTTAGGATCTTGAAAACAACTACGCGCTCAAGGCCGGCCCGGTCCTGATTTTGCTCATCTACCCGGGGCGGCGTTCGCACTGCGCGAGGGCCGACTCCGCGGGGTGCTGCCGCGTCGCCTCGTCGACGCTGAGCGAGTTGGCGAGCACCGTGTACATGGTCGGCACGTCGCCGGCGGAGAGGGTCATGCTGTCCCCGACCAGCGGCGGCCACGGACGGGGAGGGCGGCGGCGGTGACTGGGAAGGAATGATCGGAGAGGAAGGAAGGTCGCGTGGGGTTGAGGGCGGGCGAGCGAGGCGGCAGTACCGAGGCCGGCCGGCGGCGCGCGCGCGGTGGGCGAGGGCGACGGCGGGCGGCGTCGAGGGCGAGGGCGACGGCGGGCGGCGTCGAGGGCGCGGCAGAGACGAACAGGCGAGAAACGGCGGGCGGCGTCGAGGGAGCCTTGTATTTATAGCCCCCCCCCCTTTAGTCGCGGTTGGCGACGAGACCCGCGACTAAAGGTACCCTTTAGTCGCGGGTCGCCTGCCCAACCGCGACTAAAGGGTTTTTGGCGGGTTTTTTGCGTTCCCGCGCCCCCACCTTTAGTCGCGGTTGGTCTGGCCGACCGCGACTAAAGGCCGCCGCAGGTTTAGGGTTTTAGCCCCCCCCAAACCTGTTTTATGTTTAATTTGTATTGTTTTCTTTTTAATTTGTATTGTTTTCTGTTTAATTTGTATTGTTTTATTTCTTTTGTGCTTTATTTTAATTTTGAAGGAGTTTCACATATTCTACGGTACTACATACATGCATATGAATGTACAATTTCAAACAAATTTGAAATTAGAACCAAAAAGAATTCAAGAGGAATATACAATATATATTCAATATCATCGGATGACCATATACAATTTTGAACAAGTTTCCATACATAATTTAATGCATATAAAGTTCTACGTCCTTTGTATCTACGAACCGTCTCCAAACCCTACGAGGCAAATACAAATAATATGTCAAAAATAAAACTAATTCAATTCAATATGTTAAAAATACAAATAATATATCAAAAAATTCAGAAAAATAGAACTAATTCATTTCAAAATTCTAAAAATACAAATAATATATCAAAAAATTCAGAGAAGTTCTTCCCGGCCGCCTCTGTCTTCCCACAAGTTCTTCCCGGCCAGTCTTCCCGCCAGTTCTTTCCCGCCTATGTCTTCCCGCCATTTCTTCACGCCTCTATCTTCGCGCGTATCGATGCTCCTTTTATAGGCACGGCGCCGCTTCTGCTTTGTCTTGTTCCTCCGACAGGGCGTCGTGCGCTACCCACGCGTCCTGTCTAACCTTTAGTCCCGGTTGCACCAACCAGCCGGGACTAAAGGTTAGATGACGGCGGCAACTTAGAAGGCGACGACTACCAGTACAACGACGACGGCGGCTATGAAGACTACGAGTATGCATATTATACGCCTAGGTAGGAGTATGACTAAATCACTCCAAATTTCATGTATCATCAGTGGTATCTCGAATCATTCGAAAATGGACACCAAACACATCACGGGTAATATAATTCACATGATCCATTCAACAAAGTTTGGTACAATAAATTATTACACATCATTTCTTCCCTTGTGTCCCTGCTTGCTTACGATTGTGCCGTATCCATGGAGCATCCTCATCATTTAACTTAATGCTTGGGTCGGTGTTCACTTTGAAGGGCGGAATTTCAGCAAACATATTATAATCTTCTGACATGTCTGTCTTGTCCTCCACTCCCACGATGTTTCTTTTCCCTGAAAGAACAATGTGGCGCTTTGGATCATCGCATGATGTACTGATCGTTTTCTTATCTTTCCGTTTCCTCGGTTTGCTACTCATGTCCTTCACATAGAAAACCTGAGCGACATCTTTCGCTAGGACGAATGGTTCGTCAAGGTAACCAAGATTGTTGAAATCCACCATTGTCATTCCGTATTGCTGGTCCACCTTTACCCCACCTCCTGTTAGCTTGAACCATTTGCACCGGAACAAAGGGACCTTAAAGGAGGGTCCATAGTCAAGTTCCCATATCTCCTCTATGTAACCATAATATGTGACCTCTTGCCCATTCTCGGTTGCTGCATCAAAGCGGACACCACTGTTTTGGTTGGTGCTCTTTTTATCTTGGGCGATCGTGTAAAATGTATTCCCATTTATCTCGTACCCTTGGAAAGTCGTTATAGTCGAAGATGGTGTCTTGGCCAACATGTACAGCTGATCTACAACATCATTGTCATTCATTAAATGTTTTCTCAACCAACTGCCGAAAGTCTCCATGTGGGCCTTCCTAATCCAGGATTCAGGCTTCCCCGGGTTGTCAGAACGTAAAATATTCTTGTGTTTCTCAAAGTACGGAGCCACCAAGCTGGAATTGGTCAGTACAGTGTGGTGTGCTTCAGTCAGAGAATGGCCGTCCATACATATCGTTGATTTCCTTCCGATCGTGCCTTTTCCACTTAGTCTCCCCTCGTGCCGCGATCGAGGAAGACCAATCGGCTTAAGGTCAGGAACAAAGTCAACACAAAACTCAATTACCTCCTCATTTCCATAGCCCTTGGCGATGCTTCCTTCTGGCCTAGCACGGTTACGAACATATTTCTTTAATACTCCCATGAACCTCTCGAAGGGGAACATATTGTGTAGAAATACAGGACCGAGAACGAAAATCTCTTCGACTAGGTGAACCAGGAGGTGCGTCATAATATTGAAGAAGGATGGCGGGAACACCAACTCGAAACTGACAAGACATTGGATCACATCGTTCTGTAACCGTGGTAGAACTTCTGGATTGATTACCTTCTGAGAGATTGCATTGAGGAATGCACATAGCTTCACAATGGCTACTCGAACATTTTCCGGCAGGAGCCCCCTCAAAGCAATCGGAAGCAATTGCGTCATAATCACGTGGCAGTCGTGAGACTTCAGGTTTTGGAACTTTTTCTCCGCCATGTTTATTATTCCCTTTATATTGGACGAGAATCCAGACGGGACCTTCATACTGCTCAGGCATTCAAAAAAGATGACCTTCTCTTCTTTGGTCAGAGCGTAGCTGGCACGACCTTGAAACCATTCCGGATGCCGGTCATCAGGGTCTTTCAAACGTTGCTGGTCCTGCCGTGCTTCCTTTGTATCATTTGTCTTCCCATACACGCCCAAGAAGCTTAGGAGGTTCACGCAAATATTCTTCGTAACGTGCATCACGTCGATTGCAGAGCGGACATCTAGGACTTTCCAATATTCTAGCTCCCAGAATATAGATTTCTTCTTCCACATGGCTGCGTGCCCGTCAGCTCCCTTCGGAACTGATTGTCCGCCAGGACCCTTTCCAAAGATGACTTTCAAATCCTTGACCATATCAAATACCTCAGCACCAGTGCGTTCCGCAGGCTTCGGCCGGTGATCTGCCTTGCCGTTGTAATGCTTGCCTTTCTTTCTTACTGGATGAATTTTCGGAAGAAATCGACGATGCCCAAGGTACACGTTCTTCTTACAATTTGGCAAATGTACACTTTCAGTCTCATGTAAGCAGTGCGTGCATGCATTGTATCCCTTATTTGACAGTCCCGAAAGGTTACTAAGAGCAGGCCAATCGTTGATGGTTACGAAAAGCAACGCTCGTAGGTCAAATTCCTCTTGTTTGTGCTCATCCCACACACGGACACCACCCCACAGCTGTAAAAGTTCATCAACTAATGGCCTTAGGTACACATCGATGTCGTTGCCGGGTTGCTTCGGACCTTGGATGAGCACTGGCATCATAATGAACTTCCGCTTCATGCACAACCAAGGAGGAAGGTTGTAGATGCATAGAGTCACGGGCCAGGTGCTATGGCTGGAGCTCTGCTCGCCAAAAGGATTCATGCCATCCGTACTTAGAGCAAATCTTATGTTCCTTGCGTCAGCTGCAAAATCTTTGAACCATCTGTCGATCTTTCTCCATTGCGTTCCATCTGCGGTGTGTCTCAACTCCCCGTCCGACTTACGGTCCTCTTTGTGCCATCGCAACAACTTGGCATGCTCTTTGTTCCTGAACAGACGTTTCAACCGTGGTATTATAGGAGCATACCACATCACCTTGGCGGGAACCCTCTTCCTGGGTTTCTGGCCCTCAACATCGTCACCAGGGTCATCGCCTCTGATCTTATAACGCAATGCAGTGCATACCGGGCATTCATTCAAATTCTCGTATTCACCGCGGTAGAGGATGCAGTCGTTGATGCATGCATGTATCTTCAGAACCTCTAAACCTAGAGGGCAGACAACCTTCTTTGCTTCGTACGTACTGGCGGGCAACTCGTTATCCTTTGGAAACATATTCTTCAACATTTTCAGCAAGTTTTCAAATGCCGAGTCAGCTACACCTGCCTCTGCCTTCCATTTCAGCAAATCCAGTGTGCAGCCCAGCTTTTTCAGACCATCATCGCATCCGGGGTACAGCGCCTTTCTGTGATCCTCTAACATGCGATCCAAATTCTCCCTCTCCTTTTCAGTTTCGCAGCGTCTCCGTGCATCAGCAATGGTCCGACCAAGATCATCAACGGGATCATCACGTGCCTCTTCTTCACCTTCCCCTTCACCTTCAGCATCCTCCATGAAAGTATCACCGAAATGAGCAAGATAGCTTTCATCGATGAAATCATCCCCTTCTTCATCTTCTTCCATTATAACCCCTCTTTCTCCATGCTTGGTCCAACAATTATAGCTTGGCATGAAACCGTGCCGAAGCAGATGCATGTGAACATCTCTTGAGGAAGAGTAACCCTTCTGATTCTTACAGATAACACATGGACAGATAACAAAACCCCCCTGCTTGTTCGCATTAGCCACTACGAGGAAATCTTTCAAACCCGTAGTGAACTCGCCGGAGAGTCGGTTACCGTACATCCATTGCCGATTCATCTGCATTATTATAATATAAAATATATAATTAACCATCATGCATTTGTTAAACTAACTAGCTACAAACAATATAAATTAAACAATGAACTACACACATGCATATTTTATCAATGACACATCAAAGGTTCATCAAGTTGCTAACCGCGATCGAGGAGTGTGGCTCCAACACTTCATGTCATGTTTGTTTCATGCTCTTGGGGCATTTCATCAAACACCTTATGTGCATAAGAGGAACCAAAAGCAAACCTACACCCACTTGTGAAGAGAATGGCTCCAAATGGCTAAGTGTTGGCTGCTGGATGGGTATATATAGGGGAGGGGCTTTAGTTGCGGTTGGCCTGGCAAACCGTGACTAAAGGTGCCCGAAGGCCTTTAGTCGCGGTTGTCCTGGCCAACCGCGACTAAAGACCCTCACGTGCGCCAGCTGGCCACCGAGCGCCCTGGGCCCAGGCCTTTGGTCGCGGTTCACCTCCAGAACCGCGACTAAAGGTCCCATTAGTCGCGGTTCCTACAGCTTCGCGACTTATGGGGCTGGACGGAAGCCTGTTTTTCCACCAGTGTATCTGTTCCAGTGGCACATTGGGAGCGACTCTTGGTTGGAACACTATCCTAAAGTTCTTTTTGTTAAGAGTGAACAAATTGTGGCCCGGAAGGGCAAAACATACACCCTTGGGTCTTTTGGGTTCTTCTACATTATACAATTGTCACCCATGCTCTTAATTCAGAAATTTGAAGTTGTGCTTGAGAAACATAGAACCAAAGATCACTATTGGACAAATCAAAAGACATGGCTCGTGGTGTGTGGTGACGTGCTTCTCTTGATCAAACTTGAGGCGGGAGGAAAGATATCATTAGACGCCATCCAGTTCATGGCCTTCAAGCTTGATTCATTGGATGTCGTGACCATCTATGGCCTTCTAGATGGCTGGATCATTGGGACATCTTTGCCAGCCCTGACATGCGATGTGAGGCGTTGCCATGCATGAACCCGGGGAGATGGGGAGGGAGGAGAAACCACATATACTTCCCAAGTTATCAGTCCGAAAAAGCTCGGGCTGTAGTCCAACTATGGCAACAATATAATGACTATTGGACACATTTGCAGCTCAGGAACATTGGAAGCTGGGACCACAGATTGGAGTTAACCTGGGTTGCTCCCAGCATGTTTCCACGCTCTGGTCAGCGATGATCTTAGGGGCAATCATGCGTGCAGCTGGTGATTAGCTTATGATATAACTTTCGTCGGAGAATTCTAGTCCCTCTGAAAGTCCTATATCTGTTGGAAATATGCCCTAGAGGCAACAATAAAATGTTTATTATTGTATTTCCTTGTTCATGATAATTGTCTATTATTCATGCTATAATTGTATTGACCGGAAACCGCAATACATGTGTGAATACATGGACCACAATATGTCCCTAGTGAGCCTCTAAGTTGACTAGCTCGTTGATCAACAGATGGTCATGGTTTCCTGACCATGGACATTGGATGTCATTGATAACAGGATCACATCATTAGAAGAATGATGTGATGGACAAGACCCAATCCTAAGCCTAGCACAAGATCATGTAGTTCGTATGCTAAAGCTTTTCTAAATGTCAAGTATATTTTCCTTAGACCATGAGATTGTGCAACTCCCGGAAACCGTAGGAATGCTTTGGGTGTACCAAACGTCACAACATAACTGGGTGGCTATAAAAGTGCACTACAGGTATCTCCAAAAGTGTCTGTTGGGTTGGCACGAATCGAGATTGGGATTTGTCACTCGTGTGACGGAGAGGTATCTCTGGGCCCACTCGGTAGGATATCATTATAATGTCCACAATGTGATCAAGGAGTTGATCGCGGGATGATGTGTTACGGAACGAGTAAAGAGACTTGTCAGTAACGATATTGAACAAGGTATCGGATACCGACGATCAAATCTCAGGCAAGTACTATACCGGTAGACAAACGGAATTGTATACGGGATTGATTGAATCCTTGACATCGTGGTTCATCCGATGAGATCATCGTGGAACATGTGGGAGCCAACATGGGTATCCAGATCCTACTGTTGGTTATTGGCCGGAAAGTTGTCTCGGTCATGTCTGCATGGTTCACGAACCCGTAGGGTCTACACACTTAAGGTTCGATGACGCTAGGGTTATAGGGAATAGATATACGTGGTTACCGAATGTTGTTTGGATTCTCGAATGAGATCCCGAATGTCATGAGGAGTTCCGTAATGGTCCAGAGGTAAAGATTTATATATGGGAAGTCCTGTTTTGGTCACCGAAAAAGTTTCGGCTGCTATCGGTAACGTACCAGGACCACCAGGAGGGTCCCGGGGGTCCACCAGGTGGGGCTACCGGCCCCAAAGGGCTGCGTGGGCCAAGTGTGGGAGGGGACCAGCCCTAGGTGGGCTGGTGCACCCCCCACCAGGGCCCAAGGCGAAGAGAGAAGGGAAAGGGGGAAACCCTAGGCTCAGATGGGCCTAAGGCCCACCTAGTGGTGCGCCCCCCGCTCTCCCCTTGGCCGCCCCCCTAGATGAGATCTAGGGCTGGCCGCCACCCCTAGGGGTGGAAACCTAGGTGGGGGCGCAGCCCCTCCCTTTCCCCTATATATAGTGGGGGTTTGGGGCTGCCATAAACATGAGTCTCTCTCTCCCAAGGCGCAGCCCTACCTCTCTCCCTCCTCGTCTCTCGTAGTGCTTGGAGAAGCCCTGCTGGAGTACCGCGCTCCTCCACCACCACCACGCTGTCGTGTTGCTGCTGGATGGAGTCTTCCCCAACCTTTCCCTCTCCCCTTGCTGGATCAAGGCATGGGAGATGTCATCGGGTTGCACGTGTGTTGAACGCGGAGGCGCCGTTGTTCGGCGCTTAGATCGGAATCAACCGCGATCTGAATCGCTACGAGTACAACTCCTTCATCAGCGTTCTTGTAACGCTTCCGCTTAGCGATCTATAAGGGTATGTAGATGCACTCCCATTCTCTTGTTGCTAGAATCTCCATAGATTGATCTTGGTGATGCGTAGAAAATTTTGAATTTCTGGTTCGTTCCCCAACAGTGGCATCATGAGCTAGGTCTATTGTGTAGATTCTATGCACAAGTAGAACACAAGTTGTTGTGGGCGTTGATTTTGTTCAATATGCTTACCGTTACTAGTCCTATCTTGTTTCTACGGTATTGTGGGATGAAGCGGCCCAGACCGACCTTACACATACACTTACGTGAGACAGGTTCCACCGACTGACATGCACTTGTTGCATAAGGTGGCTAGCGGGTGCCAGTCTCTCCCACTTTAGTCGGATCGGATTCGATGAAAAGGGTCCTTATGAAGGGTAAATAGAAATTGGCATATCACGTTGTGGCTTTTGCGTAGGTAAGAAACGTTCTTGCTAGAAACCCATAGCAGCCACGTAAAACATGCAAACAACAATTAGAGGACGTCTAACTTGTTTTTGCAGGGTATGCTATGTGATGTGATATGGCCAAAAGAATGTGATGAATGATATGTGATGTATGAGATTGATCATGTTCTTGTAATAGGAATCACGACTTGGATGTCGATGAGTATGACAACCGGCAGGAGCCATAGGAGTTGTCTTTATTTATTGTATGACCTGCGTGTCACTGAATAACGCCATGTAATTACTTTACTTCATTGCTAAACCGTTAGCCATAGTAGTAGAAGTAATAGTTGGCGAGACAACTTCATGGAGACATGATGATGGAGATCATGGTGTCATGCCGGTGACGATGATGATCATGGAGCCCCGAAGATGGAGATCAAAAGGAGCAAAATGATATTGGCCATATCATGTCACTTTTTGATTGCATGTGATGTTTATCATGTTTATGCATCTTATTTGCTTAGAACGACGGTAGTAAATAAGATGATCCCTCATAATAATTTCAAGAAAGTGTTCCCCCTAACTATGCACCGTTGCGAAAGTTCGTTGTTTCGAAGCACCACGTGATGATCGGGTGTGATAGATTCTAACGTTCACATACAACGGGTGTAAGCCAGATTTACACACGCGAAACACTTAGGTTGACTTGACGAGCCTAGCATGTACAGACATGGCCTCGGAACACAAGAGACCGAAAGGTACATGAGTCGTATAGTGGATACGATCTACATGAAGATGTTCAATGATGATGACTAGTCCGTCTCACGTGATGATCGCACACGGCCTAGTTGACTCGGATCATGTATCACTTAAGATGACTAGAGGGATGTCTGTCTGAGTGGGTGTTCATTAGATGAACTTAATTATCCTGAACATAGTCAAAAGGTTTTTGCAAATTATGTCGTAGCTCACGCTTTAGTTCTACTGTTTTAGATATGTTCCTAGAGAAAATTTAGTTGAAAGTTGATAGTAGCAATTATGCGGACTGGGTCCGTAAACTGAGGATTGTCCTCATTGCTGCGTAGAAGGCTTATGTCATTAATGCACCACTCGGTGTGCTGAACCTCGAACGTCGTCTGTGGATGTTGCGAACATCTGACATACACGTTTTGATAACTATGTGATAGTTCAATAATGTTAAACGGTTTAGAATTGAGGCACCGAAGACGATTTCAAAATGTCGCGGAACATATGAGATGTTTCGAGGGCTGAAATTGGGATTTCGGGCTCGTGCCCACGTTGAGAGGTATAAGACCTTCGACGAGTTTCTTAGCCTGCAAACTAAGGGAGAAAAGCTCAATCATTGAGCTTGTGCTCAGATTGTCCGAGTACAACAATCACTTGAATCGAGTGGGAGTTAATCTTCCAAATGAGATAGTGATGTTTCTCCAAAGTCATTGCCACCAAGCTGCTAGAGCTTCATGATGAACTATAACATATCAGGGATAGATATGATGATCCTTGAAATATTCGCGATGTTTGACACCGCGAAAGTAGAAATCAAGAAGGAGCATCAATTGTTGATGGTTAGTGAAACCACTAGTTTCAAGAAGGGCAAGGGCAAGAAGGAATACTTCATGAAACGGCAAATCAGTTGCTGCTCTAGTGAAGAAACCCAGGGTTGAACCCAAACCCGAGACTAAGTGCTTCTGTAATGAGGGAACGGTCACTGAAGCAGAACTACCCTAGATACTTGGTAGATGAGAAGGCTGGCAAGGTTGACAGAAGTATATTGGATATACATTGTATTAAATGTGTACTTTACTAGTACTCCTAGTAGCACCAGGGTATTAAGATACCGGTTCGGTTGCTAAGTGTTAGTAACTCGAAATAAAAGAACTGCGGAATAAACGGAGACTAGCTAAAGGTGAGATGACGATATGTGTTGGAAGTGTTTCCAAGCTTGATGAGATCAAGCATCGCATACTCCCTCTACCATCGAGATTGGTGATAAACCTAAATAATTGTTATTTGGTGTTTGCGTTGAGCATAGATATGATTGGATTATGTCTATCGCAATATGGTTATTCATTTAAGGAGAATAATGGTTACTCTGTTTATTTGAATAATACCTTCAATGGTCTTGCACCTAAAATGAATGGTTTATTGAATCTCGATCGTAGTGATACACATGTTCATGCCAAAAGATATAAGATAGTAATGATAGTACTACCTACTTGTGGCACTGCCATGTAAGTCATATTGGTATAAAACGCATGAAGAAACTCCATGCAGTTGGATTGTTTGGACTCACTTGATTTTGAATCACTTGAGACATGCAAATCATACCACATGGGCAAGATGACTGAAAAGCCTAGTTTTCAGTAAGATGGAACAAGAAAGCAACTTGTTGGAAGTAACACATTTTGATGTGTGCAGTCCAATGAGTGCTGAGGCATGCAGTGGATATCGTTATGTTCTTACTTCACAGATGATTTGAGTAGATGTTGAGTATATTTACTTGATGAAACATAAGTCTGAATTATTGAAAGGTTCAAGTAATTTCAGAGTGAAGTTGAAGATCTTTGTGACAAGAGGATAAAATGTATGTGATATGATCATAGAGATGGATATCTGAGTTGCGAGTTTGGTACACAATTGAGACATTGTGGACATTGTTTCACAACTAACATTGCCTGGAACACCATAGTGTGATGGTGTGTCCGAACATCATAGATGCACCTTATTGGATATGGGGCATACCATGATGTCTCTTATCGAATTACCACTATCGTTCATGGGTTAGGCATTAGAGACAACCGCATTCACTTTAAATAAGGCACGACATTATTCCATTGAGATGACACCGTATGAACTATGGTTTAGAGAAACCTAAGCTGTCGTTTCTTGAAAGTTTGGGGCTGCGACGCTTATGTGAAAAAGTTTCATCCTGATAAGCTCGAACCCAAAGCGGATAAATACATCTTCATAGGACACCCAAAACAGTTGGGTATACCTCCTATTTCAGATCCGGAAGAAAAAGTGATTGTTTCTAGAAATGGGTCCTTTCTCGAGGAAAGATTTCTCTTGAAAGAATTGAGTGGGAGGATGGTGGAGACTTGATGAGGTTATTGAACCATCACTTCAACCAGTGTGTAGCAGGGCACAGGAAGTTGTTCCTGTGGCACCTACACCAATTGAAGTGGAAGCTGATGATAGTGATCATGAAACTTCAGATCAAGTCACTACCGAACCTTGTAGGTCGATAAGGACGCGTACTGCTTCGGAGTGGTATGGTAATCCTGTCTTGGAGGTCATGTTGCTAGACAACATTGAACCTACGAACTATGGAGAAGCGATGGTGGGCCCGGATCCGACGAATGGCTCGAGGCTATAAAATCCAGAGAGGATCCATGTATGAAAACAAAGTATAGACTTTGGAAGAACTACTTGATGGTCGTAAGGCTGTTGGGTACAGATGGATTTTAAAAGGAAGACGAACAATGATGGTAAGTATCACCATTAAGAAAGCTCGACTTGTCGTTAAGATGTTTTCCGACAAGTTCAAGGAGTTGACTACGATGAGACTTTCTCACTCGTAGCGATGCTAAGAGTCTGTTGGAATTATATTAGCAATTACTGCATGATTTATGAAATCTTGCAGATAGGATGTCAAAACATTGTTTCCTCGATGATATTCTTGAGGAAAGGTTGTATGTGATACAACCAGAAGGTTTTGTCAATCCTGAAAGATGCTAACAAGTGTGCAAAGCTCCAGCAATCCTTCTAAGGACTGGAGTAAGCATCTCGGAGTTGGAATATACGCTTTGATGAGATGATCAAAGATTTTGGGTTTATACAAAGTTTATGAGAAACTTGTATTTCCAAAGAAGTGAGTGGGAGCACTATAGCATTTCTGATGAGTATATGTTGTTGACATATTGTTGATCGAAATGATGTAGAATTTCTGGAAAGCATATAGGGTTATTTGAACAGTGTTTTTCAATGGAAAACCTGGATTAAGCTACTTCAACATTGAGCATCAAGATCTATAAGGATAGATCAAAACTCTTAATAGTACTTTCAAATGAATACATACCGTGACAAGATTTTGAAGGAGTTCAAAATAGATCAGCAAAGAAGGAGTTCTTGGCTGTGTTATATGGTGTGAGTATTAAGTAAGGCTCAAGACATGACCACGACAGAAGAGAGAGAAAGGACAAAGGTCGTCCCCTATGCTTCAGACGTAGGCTCTATAGTATGCTATGCTATGTACCTCACTGGAAATGTGCCTTGCCATGATTCAGTCAAGGGGTACAAGAGTGATCCAGGAATGGATCACAGGACAACGGTCAAACTTATCCTTAGTAACTAGTGGACTAAGGAATTTTGTCGATTATGGAGGTGGTAAAAGAGTTCGTCGTAAAGGGTTACGCCGATGCAAACTTTGACACTAATCCGGATTACTCTGAGTAGTAAACCGGATTCGTATAGTAGAACAGTTATTTGGAATAGTTCCAAATAGAGCGTGGTAGCTGCATCTAGGAGATGACATAGAGATTTGCAAAACACACATGGATCTGAAAGGTTCAGATTCATTAACTAATAACCTCTCTCACAAGCGAGATAAGATCAAACCCCATGGGTGTAGTGATGCGAACTAGATTATTGACTCTGGTGCAAGTGGGAGACTGTTGGAAATATGCCCTAGATGCAATAATAAAATGGTTATTATTGTATTTCCTTTTTCATGATAATTGTCTATTATTCATGCTATAATTGTATTGACCGAAAACCGCAATACATGTGTGAATACATAGACCACAACATGTCCCTAGTGAGCCTCTAAGTTGACTAGCTCGTTGATCAACAGATGGTCATGGTTTCCTGACCATGGACATTGGATGTCATTGATAACGGGACCACATCATTAGAAGAATGATGTGGTGGACAAGACCCAATCCTAAGCCTAGCACAAGATCGTGTAGTTCGTATGCTAAAGATTTTCTAAATATCAAGTATCTTTTCCTTAGACCATGAGATTGTGCAACTCCCGGATACCGTAGGAATGCTTTGGGTGTACCAAACGTCACAACGTAACTGGGTGTCTATAAAGGTGCACTACGGGTATCTCTGAAAGTGTCTGTTGGGTTGGCATGAATCAAGACTGGGATTTATCACTCCGTGTGACGGAGAGGTATCTCTGGGCCCACTCGGTAGGACATCATAATAATGTGCACAATGTGATCAAGGAGTTGATCGTGGGATGATGTGTTACGGAACGAGTAAAGAGACTTGCCAGTAACGAGATTGAACAAGGTATCGGGATACCAACGATCGAATCTCGGGCAAGTACTATACCCGTAGACAAAGGGAATTGTATACGGGATTGATTGAATCCTTGACATCGTGGTTCATCCAATGAGATCATCGTGGAACATGTGGGAGCCAACATGGGTATCCAGATCCTGCTGTTGGTTATTGGCCGGAAAGTTGTCTCGGTCATGTCTGCATGGTTCGCGAACCCGTAGGGTCTACACACTTAAGGTTCGATGACGCTAGGGTTATAGGGAATAGATATACGTTTTTACCGAATGTTGTTTGGATTCCCGGATGAGATCCCAAACGTCGCGAGGAGTTCCGTAATGGTCCAGAGGTAAAGATTTATATATGGGAAGTCCTGTTTTGGTCACCGGAAAAGTTTCGGCTGCTATCGGTAACGTACCGGGACCACCGGGAGGGTCCCGGGGGTCCACCAGGTGGGGCCACCGGCCCCAGAGGGCTGCGTGGGCCAAGTGTGGGAGGGGACCAGCCCCAGGTGGGCTGGTGCACCCCTCCCACCAGGGTCCAAGGCGAAGAGAGAAGGGAAAGGGGGGAAACCCTAGGCTCAGATGGGCCTAAGGCCCAGCTAGTGGTGCGCCCCCCCTCTCTCCCCCTTGGCCGCCCCCTAGATGAGATCTAGGGCTGGCCGCCACCCCTAGGGGTGGCAACCTAGGTGGGGGCGCAGCCCCTCCCTTTCCCCTATATATAGTGGGGGTTTGGGGCTGCCATAAACATGAGTCTCTCTCTCCCAAGGCGCAGCCCTACCTCTCTCCCTCCTCGTCTCTCGTAGTGCTTGGCGAAGCCCTGCTGGAGTACCGCGCTCCTCCACCACCACCACGCTATCGTGTTGCTGCTGGATGGAGTCTTCCCCAACCTTTCCCTCTCCCCTTGCTGGATCAAGGCACGGGAGACGTCATCGGGTTGCACGTGTGTTGAACGCGGAGGCGCCGTTGTTCGGCGCTTAGACCGGAATCAACCGCGATCTAAATTGCTACGAGTATGACTCCTTCATCCGCGTTCTTGTAACGCTTCCGCTTAGTGATCTACAAGGGTATGTAGATGCACTCCCCTTCTCTTGTTGCTAGAATCTCCATAGATTGATCTTGGTGATGCGTAGAAAATTTTGAATTTCTGCTTCGTTGCCCGACAGTGGCATCATGAGCTAGGTCTATTGCGTAGATTCTATGCACAAGTAGAACACAAGTTGTTGTGGGCGTTGATTTTGTTCAATATGCTTACCGTTACTAGTCCTATCTTGTTTCGACGGTATTGTGGGATGAAGCGGCCCGGACCGACCTTACACGTACACTTACGTGAGACAGGTTCCACCGACTGACATGCACTTGTTGCATAAGGTGGCTAGCGGGTGCCAGTCTCTCCCACTTTAGTCGGATCGGATTCGATGAAAATGGTCCTTATGAAGGGTAAATAGAAATTGGCATATCACGTTGTGGTTTTGCGTAGGTAAGAAACGTTCTTGCTAGAAACCCATAGCAGCCACGTAAAACATGCAAACAACAATTAGAGGACGTATAACTTGTTTTTGTAGGGTATGCTATGTGATGTGATATGGCCAAAAGAATGTGATGAATGATATGTGATGTATGAGATTGATCATGTTCTTGTAATAGGAATCACGACTTGCATGTCGATGTGTATGACAACCGGCAGGAGCCTTACGAGTTGTCTTTATTTATTGTATGACCTACGTGTCACTGAATAACGCCATGTAATTACTTTACTTCATTGCTAAACCGTTAACCATAGTAGTAGAAGTAATAGTTGGCGAGACAACTTCATGGAGATACGATGATGGAGATCATGATGATGGAGATAATGGTGTCATGCCGGTGACGATGATGATCATGGAGCCCCAAAGATGGAGATCAGAAGGAGCAAAATGATATTGGCCATATCATGTCACTTTTTGATTGCATGTGATGTTTATCATGTTTATGCATCTTATTTGCTTAGAACGACGATAGTAAATAAGATGATCCCTCATAATAATTACAAGAAAGTGTTCCCCCTAACTGTGCACCGTTGCGAAAGTTCGTTGTTTCGAAGCACCACGTGATGATCGGGTGTGATAGATTCTAACGTTCACATACAACGGGTGTAAGCCAGATTTACACACGCGAAACACTTAGGTTGACTTGACGAGCCTAGCATGTACAGACATGGCCTCGGAACACAAGAGACCGAAAGGTACATGAGTCGTATAGTGGATACGATCTACATGAAGATGTTCACCGGTGATGACTAGTCCGTCTCACGTGATGATCGCACACGGCCTAGTTGACTCGGATCATGTATCACTTAAGATGACTAGAGGGATGTCTGTCTGAGTGGGAGTTTATTAGATGAACTTAATTATCCTGAACATAGTCAAAAGGTTTTTGCAAATTATGTCGTAGCTCGCGCTTTAGTTCTACTGTTTTAGATATGTTCCTAGAGAAAATTTAGTTGAAAGTTGATAGTAGAAATTATGCGGACTGGGTCCGTAAACTGAGGATTTTCCTCATTGCTGCGTAGAAGGCTTATGTCATTAATGCACCGCTCGGTGTGCTGAATCTCGAACGTCGTCTGTGGATGTTGCGAACATCTAACATACACGTTTTGATAACTATGTGATAGTTCAATAATGTTAAACGGTTTAGAATTGAGGCACCGAAGACGATTTCAAAATGTCGCGGAACATATGAGATGTTTCGAGGGCAAAAAATGGGATTTCAGGCTCGTGCCCACGTTAAGAGGTATAAGACCTCCGACGAGTTTCTTAGCCTGCAAACTAAGGGAGAAAATCTCAATCATTGAGCTTGTGCTCAGATTGTCTGAGTACAACAATCACTTGAATCGAGTGGGAGTTAATCTTCCAAATGAGATAGTGATGTTTCTACAAAGTCATTGCCACCAAGCTGCTAGAGCTTCATGATGAACTATAACATATCAGGGATAGATATGATGATCCTTGAAATATTCGTGATGTTTGACGCCGCGAAAGTAGAAATCAAGAAGGAGCATCAATTGTTGATGGTTAGTGAAACCACTAGTTTCAAGAAGGGCAAGGGCAAGAAGGAATACTTCATGAAACGGCAAATCAGTTGCTGCTCCAGTGAAGAAACCCAGGGTTGAACCCAAACCCGAGACTAAGTGCTTCTGTAATGAGGGACCAGTCACTAAAGCAGAACTACCCTAGATACTTGGTAGATGAGAAGGCTGGCAAGGTTGACAGAAGTATATTGGATATACATTATATTAAATGTGTACTTTACTAGTACTCCTAGTAGCACCAGGGTATTAAGAAACCGGTTCGGTTGCTAAGTGTTAGTAACTCTAAATAAAAGAACCGCGGAATAAACGAAGGCTAGCTAAAGGTGAGATGACGATATGTGTTGGAAGTGTTTCCAAGCTTGATGAGATCAAGCATCGCATACTCCCTCTACCATCGAGATTGGTGATAAACCTAAATAATTGTTATTTGGTGTTTGTGTTGAGCATAGATATGATTGGATTATGTCTATCGCAATACGGTTATTCATTTAAGGAGAATAATGGTTAGTCTGTTTATTTGAATAATACCTTCAATGGTCTTGCACCTAAAATGAATGGTTTATTGAATCTCGATCGTAGTGATACACATGTTCATGCCAAAAGATATAAGATAGTAATGATAGTACTACCTACTTGTGGCACTACCATGTAAGTCATATTGGTATAAAACGCATGAAGAAACTCCATACAGATGGATCGTTTGGACTCACTTGATTTTGAATCACTTGAGACATGCAAATCATACCACATGGGCAAGATGACTGAAAAGCCTAGTTTTCAGTAAGATGGAACAAGAAAGCAACTTGTTGGAAGTAACACATTTTGATGTGTGCAGTCCAATGAGTGCTGAGGCATGCAGTGGATATCGTTATGTTCTTACTTCACAGATGATTTGAGTAGATGTTGAGTATATTTACTTGATGAAACACAAGTCTGAATTATTGAAAGGTTCAAGTAATTTCAGAGTGAAGTTGAAGATCTTCGTGACAAGAGGATAAAATGTCTGTGATATGATCATAGAGATGGATATCTGAGTTGCGAGTTTGGTACACAATTGAGACATTGTGGAAATTGTTTCACAACTAACATCGCCTGGAACACCATAGTGTGATGGTGTGTCCGAACATCATAGATGC
The DNA here is from genome assembly GCF_018294505.1 of Triticum aestivum. NCBI lineage: Eukaryota > Viridiplantae > Streptophyta > Magnoliopsida > Poales > Poaceae > Triticum > Triticum aestivum. The sequence continues at coordinate 661,967,461 of NC_057813.1, read as the reverse complement.
ACCCTATTGGCTATGGGGCATACCATGATGTCTCTTATCGAATTACCACTATCGTTCATGGGTTAGGCATTAGAGACAACCTCATTCACTTTAAATAGGGCACGACGTAATTCCGTTGAGATGACACCATATGAACTATGGTTTAGAGAAACCTAAGCTGTCGTTTCTTGAAAGTTTGGGGCTGCGACGCTTATGTGAAAAAGTTTCATCCTGATAAGCTCGAACCCAAAGCGGATAAATACATCTTCATAGGACACCCAAAACAGTTGGGTATACCTCCTATTTCAGATCCGGAAGCAAAAGTGATTGTTTCTAGAAATGGGTCCTTTCTCGAGGAAAGGTTTCTCTTGAAAGAATTGAGTGGGAGGATGGTGGAGACTTGATGAGGTTATTGAACCATCACTTCAACCAGTGTGTAGTAGGGCACAGGAAGTTGTTCCTGTGGCACCTACACCAATTGAAGTGGAAGCTGATGATAGTGATCATGAAACTTCGGATCAAGTCGCTACCGAACCTTGTAGGTCGATAAGGACGCGTACTGCTTCGGAGTGGTATGGTAATCCTGTCTTGGAGGTCATGTTGCTAGACAACAATGAACCTACGAACTATGGAGAAGCGATGGTGGGCCCGGATCTGACGAATGGCTTGAGGCTATAAAATTTGAGAGAGGATCCATGTATGAAAACAAAGTATAGACTTTGGAAGAACTACTTGATGGTCGTAAGGCTGTTGGGTACAGATGGATTTTGAAAGGAAGACGGAAAATGATGGTAAGTATCACCACTAAAAAAGCTCGACTCGTCGTTAAGATGTTTTCCGACAAGTTCAAGGAGTTGACTACGATGAGACTTTCTCACTTGTAGCGATGCTAAGAGTCTGTTGGAATTATATTAGCAATTACTGCATGATTTATGAAATCTTGCAGATAGGATGTCAAAACATTGTTTCCTCGACGTTATTCTTGAGGAAAGGTTGTATGTGATACAACCAGAAGGTTTTGTCAATCCTGAAAGATGCTAACAAGTGTGCAAAGGTCCAGCAATCCTTCTAAGGACTGAAGTAAGCATCTCGGAGTTGGAATATATGCTTTGATGAGATGATCAAAGATTTTGGGTTTATACAAAGTTTATGAGAAACTTGTATTTCCAAAGAAGTGAGTGGGAGCACTATAGCATTTCTGATGAGTATATGTTGTTGACATATTGTTGATCGGAAATGATGTAGAATTTCTGGAAAGCATATAGGGTTATTTGAAAAGTGTTTTACAATGGAAAAACTGGATTAAGCTACTTGAACATTGAGTATCAAGATCTATAAGGATAGATCAAAACGCTTAATAGTACTTTCAAATGAATACATACCGTGACAAGATTTTGAAGGAGTTCAAAATAGATCAGCAAAGAAGGAGTTCTTGGCTATGTTATATGGTGTGAGTATTAAGTAAGGCTCAAGACATGACCACGGCAGAAGAGAGAGAAAGGACAAAGGTCGTCCTCTATGCTTCAGACGTAGGCTCTATAGTATGCAATGCTGTGTACCGCACCGGAAATGTGCCTTGCCATGAGTCAGTCAAGGGGTACAAGAGTGTTCCAGGAATGGATCACAGGACAACGGTCAAACTTATCCTTAGTAACTAGTGGACTAAGGAATTTTCTCGATTATGGAGGTGGTAAAAGGGTTCGTCATAAAGGGTTACGCCGATGCAAACTTTGACACTAATCCGGATTAGTCTGAGTAGTAAACCGGATTCGTATAGTAGAACAGTTATTTGGAATAGTTCCAAATAGAGTGTGGTAGCTGCATCTAGGAGATGACATAGAGATTTGCAAAACACACACGGATCTGAAAGGTTCAGATTCGTTGACTAATAACCTCTCTCACAAGCGAGATAAGATCAAACCCCATGGGTGTCGATTCATTACAATCACATAGTGATACGAACTAGATTATTGACTCTAGTGCAAGTGGGAGACTATTGGAAATATGCCCTAGAGGCAATAATAAAATGGTTATTATTGTATTTCCTTGTTCATGATAATTGTCTATTATTCATGCTATAATTGTATTGACCGGAAACCGCAATACATGTGTGAATACATAGACCACAACATGTCCCTAGTGAGCCTCTAAGTTGACTAGCTCATTGATCAACAGATGGTCATGGTTTCCTGACCATGGACATTGGATGTCATTGATAACGGGATCACATCATTAGAAGAATGATGTGGTGGACAAGACCCAATCCTAAGCCTAGCACAAGATCGTGTAGTTCGTATGCTAAAGCTTTTCTAAATGTCAAGTATCTTTTCCTTAGACCATGAGATTGTGCAACTCCCGGATACCGTAGGAATGCTTTGTGTGTACCAAACGTCACAACGTAACTGGGTGGCTATAAAGGTGCACTACGGGTATCTCCGAAAGTGTCTGTTGGGTTGGCACGAATCGAGACTGGGATTGGTCACTCCGTGTGACGGAGAGGTATCTCTGGGCCCACTCGGTAGGACATCATCATAATGTGCACAATGTGATCAAGGAGTTGATCACGGGATGATGTTTTACGGAACGAGTAAAGAGACTTGCCAGTAACGAGATTGAACAAGGTATCGGGATACCAACGATCGAATCTCGGGCAAGTACTATACCGGTAGACAAAGGGAATTGTATACGGGATTGATTGAATCCTTGACATCGTGGTTCATCCGATGAGATCATCATGGAATATGTGGGAGCCAACATGGGTATCCAGATCCCACTGTTGGTTATTGGCCGGAAAGTTGTCTCGGTCATGTCTGCATGGTTCACGAACCCGTAGGGTCTACACACTTAAGGTTCGATGACGCTAGGGTTATATGGAATAGATATACGTGATTACCGAATGTTGTTCGGAGTCCCGGATGAGATCCCAGACGTCACGAGGAGGTCCGGAATGGTCCGGAGGTAAAGATTTATATATGGGAAGTCCTGTTTTGGTCAACGAAAAAGTCTCGGGTGCTATCGGTAACGTACCGGGACCACTGGCAGGGTCCCGGGGGTCCACCAGGTGGGGCCACCGGCCCCAGAAGGCTGCGTGGGCCAAGTGTGGGAGGGGACCAGCCCCAAGTGGGCTGGTGAACCCCCCCCACCACCAGGGCCCACGGCAAAGAGAGAAGGGAAAGGGGGGAAACCCTAGCCTCAAATGGGCCTAAGGCCCACCTAGTGGTGGGCCCCCCTCTCTCCCCCTTGGCTGCCCCCCTAGATGAGATCTTGGGCTGGCCGCCACCCCTAGGGGTGGAAACCTAGGTGGGGGTGCAACCCCTCCCTTTCCCCTATATATAGTGGGGGTTTGGGGCTGCCATAAACATGAGTCTCTCTCTCCCAAGGCACAGCCCTACCTCTCTCCCTCCTCGTCTCTCGTAGTGCTTGGCGAAGCCCTGCTGGAGTACCGCGCTCCTCCACCACCACCACGCCATCGTGCTGCTACTGGACGGAGTCTTCCCCAACCTCTCCCTCTCCCATTGCTGGATCAAGGCACGGGAGACGTCATCGGGTTGCACGTGTGTTGAACGCGGAGGCGCCGTTGTTCGGCGCTTAGATCGGAATCAACCGCGATCTGAATCGCTACAAGTACGACTCCTTCATCCGTGTTCTTGTAACGCTTCCGCTTAGCGATCTACAAGAGTATGTAGATGCACTCCCCTTCTCTTGTTGCTCGAATCTCCATAGATTGATCTTGGTGATGCATAAAAAAAATTGAATTTCTGCTTCGCTCCCCAACAATACCTTCTATATCTAAATAGGGGCACCCCACTATGTGATTTTCCTGCCTTCTCAGGAAGCCATGTCACTCTAATTGTTGTAGCCATTGATTAGTAAAGCTGAGGAGTGTTCAATCGTCTGATTAAAGGTTGATCAAATTACTAAGAGATGCCACCGCTAAGTGAAGATACAGTTTCGTTCTTTTCCAGCCTTACCGCTAACACACCTAGCGATGGATGATAAGCCTTTGACTCTGATATTTTTTCCTGGGTTTTACACGTACACTTCATCAAAATTTGACACTAAAAAGCCCAATAGGTAACTGCTTGACCCACACATTTATCATCTCCCTAATTAGCAGATGGTAACACTCCTTGGCGTTTGGCCTCTCGAATCGAACCAGCGCGAGTGCTAATTAACTCCTCGGTCAATTGATTACCCATCAATCTCACCATCTCTATACCGCTTGTGTTTCTTCTTCTTCACCCAATAAATGGAGTAGTAATAGATGTGGTTGTTCTAGGACTAGCCGGCTGTTTGTGGAAGACGCTGCCTTCGCTGCACAGCCATCGCCTGCGGCGTCGCCCTCATCTCCTACCCGGCCGTGTATGGCAACTCCCCGGTCCCGAGGACTCCAACGGAGGTACGTAGGGGTGGTGCATGGTGGCGTTGGGGTAGGGCATGTTCAGGCGTCGATGACACTGGTGGCCACGACGTCGCACATGTGACGTCCATATCATGCAGAAGGAGGCGATGAATATGCACATAGGGGTGATCGAGTGGATCAGCGCCACCTCATCACAAGGTAATCCCCATCGTTTGTCACGACTGAAAATATTTTGGCCGATATCTTTGTCTGATTGATGTTCTTGGTCTACAGTTCACCTTCCCCTCTCTCTCTTCTATGAATCAACAGATGCCTTCAGATCTTCGGTACCCAATGGCTATGACTCAGCATCCGATCTCGCCAGTCCTCGTGATCGCCAGAATTGACGGCAAGGAGTTGCGATGATCCCCTGCCATTCTTCTTCGAATTTTGTGCAGTGTTGTAAAATACAATTTTAGAAGGTCAGAGATCCCTTATTTTTTTTCTTCTGAAGAACAGGTGTTCAAAATTTTCAATTTTGACATGGAAACAAGTGCATGGTCTAAACCATGTCATCTTTTTTTTGCGAGTTAAATCATGTCTATCTTGATAGCAGGTTATCCAAAGTATTGCGGGTTTTAAACCATGTTTACATGTTGCAGGTTATCCAATAGAAATGGTTGTCAATACGGGATCCGACACATGGCTCACATGAGTATCATAATTTGCATTTGTTTGAGGAAATGATCATCTTGATCTCTTTTGGATTGAACAAGAAAAGAAAAAAAATACATTGGTATTCAACAGTCTAGGGTCGTCAATCTATGTGATGTAAGATTGTTTATTTGAAAAAAAATTACATTATTGATTCTCAAGTCATCAGGACAGGTAATCCCAGGTTAAGATGTTATTTTTCATTAACATTAATGTTTCAGTTGATGTGAATAAAATTATTCATTTTGGAGATATTTGGGAGAAGAATGCAATCAACATGTTTTTTATGATGATTGCACAATCTGCATCCAAAAACTATTACATCAAGTTTAATTTCTATATCTGACAAAAAGTAGTATAGTAGCGTATATATTTAATAAAAATTACACTGAAGAACCTAATAACTTCTGACTGACCCTGTTGCCATCTTCACATATGTAAACATTGTCTGTTTATATAGTTTGACATGCTAACCTACCATGACATGGTTTAAATATTTAGCTATATACCGGTAAGAAAAAACACAACAAGTTCCCACGGCAACACGCGGGGTATCACCTAGTTACTTTAGAGATGGAGTACCATTTTGCAGTCACAAGGCAAATAGTTGAGTAAATGTTCTTGAATGCTTCTCCTACTTGGTTGAAGAAATGGGTGCCATTCTTTGACGAGAAACATATTATCCAGACGTGTTTCTTAGTGAACCAAGAGAAGATGGGGTTATGCTATGTCCATGCCTACTAGTTGGATGAAAATTCTCAATTATTTTCATACCCAGTAGATAGGAACAAAAATGAGGAGTGTGGACCAGAACATTAATTTCGTCCTCTCGTTGTGCATGATATCTTCCTCCCACAGCTACACCGCTCTGCTAACCATACTAATCCTCCCTAATTGTACAGTTGTCGATTCACCAAAGCAACTGTATGGGCCAATGTACTACATTCAACTGGATTTTCATTTTTTTGATTTTTGTGCATATTTTCAAAACATAAATACTTGAATGGAAAAAATATATTGCAAATAATGAAAAATATATATAAATATTCATGCATCTAAGATGTTTTTTCCGTATTAAAAATATGTCCACCTCATATTTTAAATATGGTCATCACATATTTCAAAAGAACTCCCGTATTCAGAAAGTGTTCATCACATATGTAAAATTATGTCATGCATAAATATGTCATTCATAAATATGTCCATTGGCTCTCCTGGTACCAACTAGTAAAACAAAAGAGAAGAGGTGTTCTAGGATTCCGGGATATGCATATGTTTAACCAAGCTCTCTTGGCAAGGCAAGGGTGGAGACTGATTCACAAGCTGGATAGTTTATGTTCCAGAGTCTTGAAATCGGAATATTATCCTCGCGTGGATATTCTGTACATGGTCATTTCCTTGTATGCATCGCCGGCTTGGAGTTAAGATACTCAAGGAAGGCATCATCTGGCGTATAGTGAATGGACGAAAATTTAGATTCAGAGAGACAAGTGGATTTTGAGACAGTATGGCCTCAGGTTGCCAAATTCACTAGAAACTCAAGATTGAGGTGGGTTAACCAATTGATTGTCTCGATAAAAATGAATGGAATATTAACCTTGTCCTTAGGCTATTTTCTTATTTTGATGTAGAGGAGATATTTGACATAAATCACTCTTCTACGTGATGTATGACTTGCTTATAAACTTGCCACCCAACTCAAATTCAGGTACAATTCCCCTGCTTCTAGTTCTTCAAGTGCGACAACATATAATTGGAATATTTGGGATGTGATTTGGAGAGCTAAGGTTCCAGAGAAGGTTAAGGTCTTTGGCTGGAGGTTGCTACTGGCTCACTTACTACACAATTGTGTAAATTTATAAAGGCGTTGAGTGTAACACCATTTGTGCTATTCCTGGTAACAATGCGGAGCATGAATTCCAATCTCCACAGTGGATTTGGGATGATGGCTAGTGTCCCATCAATACTTCTTTTCTGAGGGAATTGGTGCCCCATCAATACTTAATGCCCCCATGTCTAATGATTGCAATCAGTCTATAGTAATATACAAGTCTAGTGTTTTCCCTCAATTAAAAAAAATAAACACTACTCGAAGATCAACTAATTTTTACCTTAATTTTTCAAAAAAAAACAGGGCGAGTTCTTCCCCTACCTTCTTCGATGTTGACAGCGGAGGGCGAAGTGGAGGCAACAACTACCTTCTCCGATGCCAGTCGTGGTAAGACGTGGCCATCGAAGATGGTATGCTGCTTTCCTCCATCACCAATCATCATGTTGGCTCCAGATCTGGGGGGAAACAAATGCCTTCGACGGTGGTGACTCCAAATCTGGATGCGGCTGGTCGCCCACACCTAGGACTCCAGATCTGGACGGAAACACAGTAGTACCCCACACGGTTGTCTCAACGCATCGTCACTGCTCAATTGTGGGTGGTTCTAGCAAAGTCGATGTGGATGTCGAGGGGAAGTGGAACGTGTGTGACGAGAGATAGAGAGCGGGGGGGGGGGGAGATAGGAGAGGGGAAGAGTGGCGTGTGGGTTTGTTCGTTATAGAAAAGTTGTAGCGAAGTACCACGGGGAACCTTGTCAAACTTCGAGTGATTTTTCTTGCTTTTGGCAAGTTTGTACCTTACTGATATGAGATGAACAAACTCTATTACTACGAAAAGAGGGAGGCTAGATTGTGCATGCTTGCGAATCGCGCACTCGCTTTTCAACTAGTTGTATTTTCCAGTTTGGGAAAGGGTGCAGCACCTCCTTGTTCTCATTAGAAGATTAGGTGAAGGCTTAACAAGAAACTAGGGAAGGCCCGCCCTGAAATTCAACAGGAGACGAGATTAGGTGGAGGCTTAATAGGAAATTAGGGAGCTCCCATCATGAAATTCTGGGGCAGATAGATTAGGTGGAGGCTTAATAGGAAGTTAGCAAGGGCCCACCCAACAAATTCAGGGGGAGTTTACCCGTAGATTATTATGTGGGCCTGCATACCACAATAAGACCTCCCGTCCTCTCGTTTAAATTGCTCCGCCCTCTCCTAGTGGTGGGCCCACTTATCACCCTGCCGCTCCCAAAAAAGCGTGTCGGCTGAGAGTTGTGCGTGTTTGTCAGTTTGCTCGCTGGAGCGAGCAAACTCCAGTGAGTCAATGTGAGGTTCTCTCAACTGGCAAGGAGACGAATGACACCATGCAACATGCTCAAGCCGACCATGATTCATGTATACAAATAGTGAACCATCAGACGCCAATGCCCTTACCTTGCTGACCGGACACCCGCGACTCCACTCCCAGACACAGGATGTCAGCGTGAGGTACTCCATGTCCTCCTAGAATTCTTGTAGGTCTTCGCCCATATTTTTATTCCTGTTTCTCCTTGTCAACCAAGACCCCTCTACTGAATTTTCCTTTGGCTTGAGAATGATGGTTGTGACCTCCATAACAATGCAACACTCGTCACCCGACCTCTCCTCTTTGTCCTATGTGTCCTACTTGCCGATGATAGCAAAGTGGACAACCCTAACTACGGTGATATCCGCTCGATGCCAAGGACATGCGCCACATGCGAGGGAATATCTGTGATCCGACGAACACAACACAATCCATAAGGACGAGTTTTCTTCCCATCGAAACCTTCTCTCCCAGCCAAAGATGCCCCCCCCCCCCCTCGATCTTCTCAGAAGCAACTTTCCTAATGGTCTATTAAGACTGCGTACAATGGAGCGCCATTTAGGTATGCCGCCAAGAAAGGCGATGGAGAAGCTTGTTGACCATCGCAATTGCATGGGAGGGGGAGGGGGCAACCCAGTTTAGTAAACTGTAATAACGAGTTGTAGTGTGCATCACAATTTTTGCATAAATATCCTTTGATTAATTATAAAAATAGGATAATTCAAAACCTCATATAAAATGCTATAAAACACACTCAAATAATCAATGCAGTGGTATAATCCTACTAAAAATAATAAAATATTTACCATAGTTTCTTTAGGAGGTGGCCCTCTCATTTAACTAGGCAGGCAAACCCAAGAAGAACACACTCGTGAGAGATATAAGCATTTTCTAGTGAAAAAAAAGTGTTACCAACTAAAGAAAAAAGAAGCATGCATATAGAACACATGGGCAACGATGTACATCTAATCTTTTCAAAGGTATGTGGAGGGGCACAAATATCAACATAGAATATGGAGTGAGTGGACCAAAGTTGACTGGGAGCAGAATCAATATCCGCAACATCACATCTTTCAAAGATTCCAAATACTCATTGGCATCATTAGTAAAAATTGTATCTAAATTATCATCTGGAAACAACAAAATATATCCAAAGATTATTTTTCTCGCGGTATAATAGTGGTGGTTTCATCGAAAGATACCAAATCATGTTCATCTAGAGCATTCCCGTCTTCCTGCGACATGGTGACATCTAGGTTTTGTGGGACGCCAAGCTAGAACTTAACCCCAGGAACACGAGACCATGCCGTGAAACTCGGATATTGTCCGCCGAAGGCTGCAACAGTCAGCTTGAGCCTTAAGGCCACACCGAGCTATGTTTTTCTTTCTGGGGCCGAAGATCCTCGCTCTGCTTGTTTCCGGGACCATAGCTTCTCCATGTTTGATCGAAATTATGTGAGTGTCTCCTCTTTCCTGAGCACTATCCCTCTCACTCATTGGCCCGCCCAAGAGAGACGATTTACTCCGAAACATGCAATCAGCATGATGTGGAGCACGAAAGAAAACTGAACCATAACAATGGAGAACGTTCTGTGGGTAGTCAGCACTTCTAAGTATTCTTAGTTGAGTAGCAAAAAGACAAGAAGTCATTGTAATATTGTGGTAAGTATTCCCGCCTGTCACGCGGGTGACCCGGGTTCGATCCCCGGCAACGGCGTTGTTTTTCGTTTTCAGCCCACGACACTTGGGCCTGTTGATTCCCTTGGCCCATCCTCTTCAGCCTGCTGAGAGCCCGCTCCTCCTGGGAGCCTGCCGGGGATCCTACACGGCGCGGGCGCACCCCCGCCTCGCCCACTGATGTTTCTATGGCCCGGCCCATTTCGGGGTTTAACCCCAACCGGATTTGGGAAGGTTCTAGAAGCTTCCCCGAATCGGGTTTTTATGTTTTTCTTTTTCTTTTTTCTTTTTTCTTTTTCTTTTTCTGTCTTCTTTTCATTTTTTCTTTACTTTTATGTTTTCATTTTTATTCTTGTTTTTCAATTTCCAAAAATCTATTAATTCGTGATTTGTTTGTAAAATCGTATTTTTTTGAATGATGGACATTTTTTCCAAAACCGTGGTTTAGTTTTTACTAAATCGTTACTCTTAAATCATGAACTTTTTTTTTGAAACTTAGAACAGTTTTAAAAAACTCACGAACCTTTTTTTCCAAATCATGAAAATTTATTTATAAATTTGTGAACATTTTTCAAATTAGCGAACATTTTGTCCAAATTCGTGAACATTTTTCAAATTAGCGAACATTTGTTTGATTTTTTTCAATTATGAACATTTTCTTTTGCAAATTCATGAACAGTTTTTGAATTCGAGAGCACTTTTCTGTAATCATGATTTACTTATTTTGTGAACATTTTTTCAATTTCACGAACATTTTTTTGAAATCATGAACATTGTTTTAAATTCATAAACATTTTTTAAATTTGTGAACATTTTTTGCCAAATTCATGAACAATTTTTGAATTACCGAGCATCTTTTTGATATCCAGAATTATTGAAACAAAGAAAAAAAGAAAAGGAAAAAAAAAAGAAAAAAGACACATTTGCAAAAAAAAAACCGGCGGCGTACCGGCCAGACATGGGCCAGCCCATAAGTGGACCGAGGGGTGCGCGCCCGCTTCCTTCGCAGCGCGTTGCAGTGCCCTATAGGCGCTCCCAGAGCTAGCCTGGCCCTGCTAAAACATTTGCCGTCATCCCACGAGAATGGCGTGTGGGAAAACTCTATTGGACGCTCGCTGCGGCAAACTGTGTCGGGCAATCGCACGCAGCAGCCAAGCCAGCGACAAAACATGGGCCGGCCCACTTCCATATAATACACAGTCCTTCCAAACAGTTTTGGGAACCTTCTAGACTTTTTGGTTTTTCTAAACCGTCCAAACAGTCCATCCAATGAAACTAAACCAGGTTTTTTCTGGTTTTGATTCTTCTCTCGGTTTTTCTGGCTTTCTATTATTTTTCTTTTTCTTTTCTCATTTTTCTTTTTTGTTTTTTCTGTTTCTGTTTCTTTTTCTTTTTCTCTATCTTTTTTTTCAAGTTTATTTTCCTTTTTCAAAAAGTGTCCAGAATTTTCAAAATGATTAAAATTTTCAATTTTTTGTTAAAATATATGAAAATGTTTCCTGTTTTCAAAATTTGTTTCAAATGTACAAAATTCGAAAAATATGAGTATCTCAATAATTGTTCGTATTTTCAAAAATTGTTCAGAAATTTTTAAAAATGTTCTAATTTGCAAATTTTTTGTTCATTTCTTAAAAAATTGTTCGAAATCTTACTTTTATTCTAAAAATTTGTTCGGAATGTTAATTTTTGTTCTCATTCTTTTGAAATTTTGTTCATGTTGTTCGTGTTTTCAAAAGTTTGGAGTTGAGAAATTGTTCGGAATGTTAACTTTGGTTTTCATTGTTGTTCGTGTTTTAAAAATTGTTTGGAGTCTTATTTATTTTTCTGAAAATTCGTTCAGAATGTTAATTTTTGTTCTCATTTTTTGAAATTTTGTTCTTTTTGTTCGTGTTTTCAAAAGTTTGGAGTTCAAAATTTGTTTGGAATGTTAATTATTGTTCTCATTTTTACGAATTTTGTTCATTTTTGCTGAAAAAGTGCTTGTTTTCAAATTTTGTTCATAAATTTCAAAATTTGTTCGCTCATTTCAAAAAATGTTCGGTAATTCAAAAAATCTTCACCTTTTTAAATTATGTTCACACACCAAAAAATATTTGTTTTGGAAAAAGTTCACATTTGTTTTTAAAAAATCGGAATTTTTAAATAATGTTCACATGTTTAAATTTTGTCATAAGTTAAAAAATATATGGGAATTACCACAGTGGATATGGGCTGGCTTCCCTGGCGTGAGGAGAAGAGTTCGGAGAGTATAAAGGACCTGAGGCCTATCAGTCTTTGCAATGTGGTGTACAAGCTAGTTTCCAAGGCACATATAAATAGACTTAAGCAGATACTCCGTGATATAATTTCCCCAAACCAGAGTGCCTTTGTGCCAGGAAGATTGACAACCGATAATATACTGTTAACTTATGAATGCACACACTTCATGCAGAATAAGAGGAGGGGTCAAGAGGGTTATGCTGCAGTGAAGTTGGATATGAGTAATGCCTACGATAGAGTAGAATGGGACTTCTTGCAGAAAATGTTGCAAAGGCTGGGTTTCAATGATGAGTGGATCACGAAAATCATGATGTGTGTATCCACGGTGGCATACCGATTTAAGGTAAATGGTGAATGTACAGAAGTGTTACTGCCCCAAAGAGGTCTTCGACAAGGTGATCCGCTATCACCATATCTATTCTTAATTTATGCAGAAGGTTTTTCTTCACTCTTAACTAAGGCTGAATTAGAAGGGAATCTAAAAGGGATTTGCATAGGTAATCATGCGCCGAGTTTCAACCATCTACTGTTTGAAGACGACTCATTGGTACTGATAAAAGCCATGAGCGAAAGTGCTAGGTATCTGCAAAACATACTACATATTTATGAGGTGTGCTCGAGTCAGGTCATGAACTACGACAAGTCTTCTGTCATGTTTAGTAGGAATACAAAACCGGACAACAAAACATGAGGTGTTGTCGGAGCTAACTATCAATGTTGAAGCTAGATCGGAAAGGTATTTGGGATTGTATGTATATGTGGTACAAGCAAGTAAAAAACATTTGAGTACCTTAAGGAAAGAATTTGGCAGAGGATCCAGGGATGGATTGAGAGGGTGTTTTTTTTAGAAAGAAGGAAGACCTCCGGCCTCTGCATCTGGACGATGCATACGGCCATTTTATTAATTATTGACACAAAACCTTACAAAGTCAAACAATAGTAAGACTAAAGCCACCATCTAAGCAACATATGTCGCTACTCCTACCCAGTTGCTGAAGGGTCGCTGATAGTCTGGGCCTAATACCAAATAGACCTCGCAGCCAAACCTAACATCTAAGACCTGAGGTCCCAACCAGGACGCCTGCCGGGTATGGGCACCCACCAGTCCGGCGTGCTCCTCAACCAGGACGCCTGCCGGGTATGAGGCCACCGCAGCCACCCTCCACCAATCCATCTTCAGAGCTGTACTGCTGCATCTACCTTGCCAGTCTAGCTGCCGCCGATGCCACGACGACGCTAGACAGCGTCACCCTCCTGCGCAAGTCCATCTCCGCTCATCGGGCGTCGAGTCTCCACTGTGCCACGCCGCCGAGATCCGCCGCCATCAATGGGCAAGATGAAACATCGTTCCACCTCTCTTGTCCCCTTCAGCCAGCACTTGCTCCAAAATGATGCCCCCAGGAGGGAGAACGACACCGAAGGCGCCGTCATCGTCCGATCCGGTTGACCTAGATCTAGGGTTTCCCCCGGAACTTCTTGATCAGGTTGATGTGACCTGCAACGACGATGCCTTGAGAAGGGAACGACATCTGAAACGCCGCCATCGTTTGCCAAGACCGCAGTCAGGTGCGATTTTCACCGGAAGCCACATCGTCTTGATCCCCCCATTGGCTGGAACCAAGCGGAACCGCGCCACGAAGACTTACGTCGCCGTCGGTACTCCGGCGGAGATCCGACATCTCCTCACCAGCCCCTCCACGCGCCGCCGGTCGGCGGAAGTCCTGCCCGCGGCGGATCCGATCGGGGCGTTGGTTCCGCAGTCACCCTCGTCACCATCCCGACCAGAACAACCCACCCCTCCGGATGGGGCGCTGCCACCGCCGCTGTCCATTCAGGGCCGCCGCTCCATCGACTATGGTGCTATGGCCACCGCCGCACGGCATGGGGTCGCTGCCCCAGCCGCCGCCTTCGAATCGCACGAGAGGAGCCGCCCCTGCTGCCTCAGATTGGATCCACAGCCTCCACCCGCCCCAGATGTGTTCGGCACCGGGCCTGCCGCCACCGCGGCCCACGCCGGCAGAAGGAGGCGCTAGAGAGGGCTGTCGGCGCTTGGGTTTTGGGCACCCTGGCGTCGCCCAGGGGGAGGCGACGCGAGGGGGAGCGATCTTGTGGATCAACAGTTTCTAGAGAACAACATTGAGAGGGTGTGCTCATTAAAGCATGTTCCCATGCTATTCTAACTTTCGCCATGTCCTGTTTTGATCTCACTAAAACTCTATATGAGGAAATGGGGATGATGATGTGTCGCTTCTGGTGGGCAAAGCAAGACAAGCAGAATACTATGCATATGCTTAGTTGGGAGACATTGACCAAACCAAAGAAAGAAGGGGGAATGGGCTTCCGTGATCTATATGGGTTCAACCTAGCCATGTTAGCTAGACAAGCGTGGAAGCTCCTGACCACGCCCGATTCCCTATGTGCTAGGGTGCTGAAGGCCCGTTACTTCCCTGCTACATCGATTCTACATGCTGAACCTGCTCATGGAATATCATATACTTGGCGCAGCATCCTCAAGGTGGTGGATTTATTAAAGAAGGGATTGATATATAGGATTGGCGATGGTACAGATGTCAACATATGGAAGGATCCATGGCTGACCTGGATGGGATCGAGATTACCATTAACACAACGTGGTAGATGCCTTCTTACTCGGGTGTGTGAACTAATCGAGCCAAAGAGTGGAACGTGGGATGAAAATCTGGTACGCAATATCTTTGTCCTCGAAGATGTTCAGGTGATACTATCAACACCAATCAATGAGGAGTATGGGGACTTCCACGCATGGTTCTTTGATACGAAGGGACAATTTTCTCTCAAATCTGCTTACAGGGTCTATGTGCAGTGCAGGGATGAACATTTACCAAGCGAGCCAGCCTCCTCATTTTAATCTTTCCCCTGGAAGGATATCTGGTCACTCGCTTGCCATCCCAAAGTACAACAATTCCTATGGCGACTAGCACATAACAGTCTTCCCTTGCTGTTGACTTTGAAGCGGAGAGGTGTCAAATGCGAGACATTATGCCTATGCTGCGGTAGGCTAGATGAGGATGGCTCTCACTTGTTTTTAAGGTGCAAGGAAGTGAAGAAACTCTGGCCAGTTATGCAACTCGACGAGCTTTGGAGTTAGTTATCTGCATGCATGGATGCGAAGGAATTATTGCAAAAGATTCTGGAAGTGCCTGTGGAAAAATGTGTACTGGTAAAATAAATTCACGTGAGGGATCTCGCGCGGTAGAAAACTAGAAACCAGTATCAGGTATTGGGCACATCAATCTCTCCTGCTCTGTACCAATCCAAAGAAGCAACCAGGGGCCAAAGGAGCAGCTGTATGGCAGAAACCGACAGGTGACACACTCGAAATCAATGTAGATGGGGCTTTCAGTGCACATGAGAAAAGAGGTGGTTGGGGCTTCGTGGTTCGTGATCTGCATGGAGATGTGAGGGGATTAGGCGCTGGCATGTTGCAGTTTGTTGGCAGTGCAATTCAGGCAGAAGCAACAGCATGTATAGAGGCTTTGCAAGCAGCAGCGCAGTGGGGCATGATGAATTTGCAGGTGGAGACTGATTGCTAAAATCTGGTCCGAGCTCTGAAAGGAAATGAGTACGATCTCGCTCGCGAGGGAACTATCTTTAAGGAGATTAAAATCTTTACTAGACAGAACTTTAATAATTTTAGTTTTACTTTTGCCCGAAGGGGATGTAATAAGCTAGCACATACTATAGCTGCTGTAGGTGCTCGAGGTCCGGCTGCTAGGTAGATTTGGACTGAAGCCCTACCAGACGTTGCTTGTGTTCAGAGGGCCAGCGTCTCTGCTGTGCCGGTTTAAGGTATGGAATCATTATGTTCCATTTCAAAAAAAGGAGAAGAGTTCAATCTGTTGCCCGCAGATTTTATTTTTATGGAATATAGAACTTGGTTTATTTTCACTGCTGCTTATAGTTCTTTAGGAAACGTGCTGCAATTTTATAGAGTAGCCCGCGTGTCACAGTGGCATGCACATCTACAGAAGGTGGCGAGTTCAATACCTGCCTACGTAGCGCGCCCCTTTTTTGCGATTTTTTGGCCCAGGTGACCCATCTCCTGTGCTATTTTGCCGTAGTAAGCGACACATAGAAGGCCTCTGGCGTGTGCTCAGTTAAAAAAAAAGCATGGCATGTCCAAATGCTTCCACTGAATACCACATTATTTTTTACTCTCTTTGTAAAAATATAAGAGTGTTTAGACATTGCCCAAATGCTCATGGCATAGAGCATGCCGTGCTGCATTCATGCGCCGACCCAGATCATGTAGCGGCCGACATTGATGTCGGGCAACATGACCACATGTGAAGGTGAAGATGACAGACGCGACCTCTCAGACGGCCCGGACGAGCGCGCGGCCCAGCAGCAGGCGCGGTACGACCGGCTCAACACCGCCCGCGCTCCGCCTTTGTCAAGATCAACGTTGCGTTGAAATGGGTTCACAACTATCCGTACCTTACCATTGCATGGGCCTTCAACTGCTCCGTCACCACGATGGAGACGGAGACCTGGTCCCGCCACCTCCTTGCTCGCAAAGATTGGCGAGGAATGGCCGCTAAACGACTGCTCCACTAAGGCCGCCAGGCCTCCGCTAGCACCGTCGGCAGTAGCCATGGCGTCCCTCCACACTGCGCATGGGGAGGCGGAGCCGCTAGAAAAGGTGTCGCGGCCCTCTGGCGCCTTTCCACCACTGGAGGGACGACGACGACAACGACACGCACGGCGACGGTGGTATGGCAGGAAAGGGCGGCCATGCGTGTGAGGTGGTCGTCCGGTATAGATTTTTTAGTTAAAGGGTCAAAATATTGATCTTTTTATGTAAATTAAGTCTGAATTTTAATGGAACCCATCGCGTTTTTATTAATTTCATCCGGTCAGTTGAAATGCAGTTTCAATTGTATACAGGCAATGTTAGAGGAATGCCTTCCGTATCCATGTCCCAGGGAGCAAATTTGTGCGTCAGGCCCAACACGCCAAAAAGAAGGGTTGTATATGCCCCAAGCCCATCATCATCCATGTCCTGGCCAGGCCGGCGTTAAAGCCGGAAGAGGGATATATCAAGGTGAAAAAAACTGACCTGTACCGAACTGCTCTCATCGGCTCCTCATGCGACCTCCTCGCCTTCGGTGCCACTTGTCGTCCTTGGCGTGATCTGTTCTCAGTGCACACGTCCTCTTTGCAGCCTCACCTCCTCTACCCAAGTACCGACAGACAACAATCTCCCTGCACTTGGAAATTGGCTGATCCTGCTGCCGCCCAATCCTATCCCAGTTTGCTTTCCTTGAGTGACCTGAGAGGCATGCTCTTTCTTTGCTGCTCCTACAGTCATCTCATCTTCTGCGACCGCGAACAGTTCTGCGTTGTAGTGCGTTCAGTTGCGCTAAGGTTGTGCCTCCTTGCCTCAAGTCAGATCACTTCACTCGCATTAGCTTTGCCACCTTGACTGCCCCGGTTGCATCTACTGACTCACATCTCCTTGTTGGCAGTGGAGCCTATTTGTTCAAGTGGTGCATCGGGAGCGACTCTTGGTTGGAACACTATCCTAAAGTTCTTTTTCTGAAGAGTGAACAAATTGTGGCCCGGAAGGGCAAAACATACGCCCATGAGTCTTTTGGGTCCTTCTGCATTATACAATTGTCACCCAGGATCTTAATTCAGAAATTTGAAGTTGCGCTTGAGAAAGATAGAACCGAAGATCACTATTGGACAAATCAAAAAACATGGCTTGTGGTGTGTGGTGACATGCTTCTCTTGATCAAACTTGAGGCAGGAGGAAAGATATCCTCAGACGCCATCCAGTTCATGGCCTTCAAGCTTGAGTCATTGGACGCCGTGACCAAGAAGGCAACATGGGTGAAGGTGTACAGGCTGGATCACTGGGCCATCTTTGTCAGCCCTGACATGCGATGTGAGGCGTTGCCATGCATGAACCTGGAGAGATGGGGAGGGAGGAGCAACCACATATACTTCCCAAGGTACCAGTCTGAAAAACCTTGGGCTGCAGTCCAACTATTGCAATAATATAATGACTATTGGACACATTTGCAGCTAAAGAACACTTGAAGTCGGGACCGCAGATTGGAGTTAACCTGGGTCGTTTCCTGCATGTTTCCTTGCTCTGGTCAGCGATGATCTTAGGGGCAATCATGCGTGCAACTGGTGATTAGCTTCTGATGTAAGTTTCATCGGAGAATTCTACTCCCTCTGAAAGTCCTATATCTTCTATATCTAAATAGGGGCATCCCACTATATGATTTTCATGCCTTCTCAGGAAGCCATGTCACTCTAACTATTGTAGCTGTTGATTAGTAAAGCTGAGGAGTGTTCAACCGTCTGATTAAAGGTTAAGCAGATTACTAGGAGATGCCACCGCTAAGTGAAGATACCGTTTCGTTCTTTTACAGCCTTACCGCTTACACACCTAGCGATCGATGATAAGCCTTTGACTCTGATATTTTTCCTGGGCTTTACACGTACACTTCATCAAAACTGGACACGAAAAAGCCCAATAGGTAACTGCTTGACCCACACATGTATCATCTCCCTAATTAGCAGATGGTAACACTCCTTGACGTTAGGCCTCTCGAATTGAACCAGCGCGATCAATCTTGCCATCTCTATACCGCTTGCGTTTCTTCTTCTTCACCCAATAAATGGAGTAGTAATAGATGCGGTTGTTCTTCCCACAACAAGTATGCTAGGACTAGCCAGCTGTTTGTGGAAGACGCTGCCTTCGCTGCACAGCCATCGCCTGCGGCGTCGCCCTCATCTCCTACACGACCGTGTTTGGCAACTCCCCGCTCCAGAGGACTCCGACGGAGGTACGTAGCGGTGGTGCATGGTGGCGTTGGGGTAGGGCATGTTCAGGCGTCGATGACACTGGTGGCCATGACGTCGCACATGTGACGTCTAGATCATGCAGAAGGAGGCGATGAAGATGCGCATAGGTTTGATCGAGTGGATCAGCGCCACCTCATCACAAGGTAATCCCCATCGTTTGTCATGACTGAAAATCGCCGATATCTTTGTCCGATCGATGTTCTTGGTCTGCAGTTCACCTCCCTCTCTCTCTCTCTCTTCTATGAATCGACAGATGCTTTCAGATCTTCGCTACCCAACGGCTATGACTCCGCATCCGATCTCGCCAACCCTCATGATCGCCAGAATTGACGGCAAGGAGCTGCAATGATCCCATGCAATTCTTCTTTGAATTTTATGCAGTGTTGTAAAATACAATTATAGAAGGTCAGAGGTCCCTTATTTTTTTCTTCTGAAGAACAGGTGTTCAGAATTTTCGATTTGGACATGGAAACAAGTGCATGGTCTAAACTATGTCATCTTTTATTTGCGAGTTAAACCATGTCTATCTTGATAGCAGGTTATCCAAAGTATTGCGGGTTTTAAACCATGTTGACATATTGCAGGTTATCCAATAGACATGGCAGTCAATACGGGATCCGACACATGGCTCACATGAGTATCATAATTTGCATTTGTTTGAGGGCATGTTCATCTTGATCTCTTCTGGATTGAACGAGAAAAGAAAAAATACATTGGTATTCAACAATCTAGGGTCGTCAATTTATCTGATGTAAGATTGTTTATTTAAAAAAAATTACAGTACTGATTCTCAAGTCATCACGACAGGTAATCCCAGGTTACGATGTTATTTTTCATTAACATTAATGTTTCAGTTGATGTGAATAAAATTATTCATTTTGGAGATATTTGGGAGAAGTATGCAAACAACATTTTTTTAATCATGAGTGCACATTCTGCATTCAAAAACTATTTCATCAAGTTTAATTTCTAAATCTGACAAAAAGTAGTATAGCAGCATATATATTTAATAAAAATTACAATGAAGAACCTAATAACTTCTCACTGACCCTGTTGCCATCTTCACATATGTAAACATTGTCTCTTTATATAGTTTGACATGCTAACCTACCACGACATTGTTCAAATATTTAGCTATATACCGGTAAGAAAAAACACAAGTAGTTTCCACGGCAACGCACGGGGTATCACCTAGTTACTTGAGAGATGGAGTACCATTTTGTAGTCACAAGGCAAATAATTGACTAAATGTTCTTGAATGCTTATCCTACTTGGTTGAAGAAATGGGTGTCATTCTTTGACGAGAAACATATTAGCCAGACGCGTTTCTTAGTGAACCAAAATAATATGGGATTATGTTATGTCCATGCCTACTAGTTGGATGAAAATTCTCAATTATTTTCATACCCAGTAGATAGGAACAAAAATGAGGAGTGTGAAGCAGAACCTTAATTTCTTCCTCTCGTTGTGCATGATCTCTTCCTCCCACTCAGCTACACCTCTCTGCTAACCATACTAATCCTCCCTAATTGTACAGTTGTCAATTCACCAAAGCAACTGGATGGGCCAATGTACTGCATTCAACTGAATTTTCATTTTTTTGAATTTTTTGTGCATATTTTCAAAACATAAATACTCGAATGGAAAAATTATATTGCAAAAAAGGAAAAAAATATAAATATTCGTGCATCTAAGATGTTTTTTATGTATTAAAAACATGTCCACCTCATATTCTAAATAGGGTCATCACATATTCCAAAAGAACTCCCGTATTCACAAAGTGTTCATCACATATGTAAAATTATGTCATGCATAAATATGTCCATTGGCTCTCCTGGTACCAACTAGTAAAACAAAATAGAGGAGGTGTTCTAGGATTCCGGGATATGCATATGTTTAACCAAGCTCTCTTGGCAAGGCAAGGGTGGAGACTAATTCACAAGCCGGATAGTTTATGTTCAAGAGTCTTCAAATCAGAATATTATCCTCGTGTGGATATTCTGGACATGGTCATTTCCTCGTATGCATCGCCGGCCTCGAGTTAAGATACTCAAGAAAGGCATCATCTGGCGTATAGTGAATGGACAAAAAATTCAGATTCAGAGAGACAACTGGATTTTGAGACAGTATGGCATCAGGTTGCCAAATTCGCTAGAAACTCAAGGTTGAGGTGGGTTAACCAATTGATTGTCTCGATAAAAAATGAATGGAATATTAACCTTGTCCTTAGGCTATTTTCTTATTTTGATTTAGAGGAGATATTTCACATAAATCACCCTTCTACGTGATGGATGACTTGCTTATAAACTTGCCACCCGACTCAAATTCAGGTACAATTCCCCTACTTCTAGTTCTTCAAGTGAGACAACATATAATTGGAATATTTGGGATGTGATTTGGAGAGGTAAGGTTCTAGAGAAGGTTAAGGTCTTTGGCTGCAGTCCAACTATGGAAACAATATAACGACAATTGGACACATTTGCAGCTCAGGAACACTGGAAGCCGGGACCGCAGATTTAAGTTAACCTGGGTCGCTCCCAGCACGTTTCCTTGCTCTGGTCAGCGATGATCTTAGGTGCAATCATGCGTGCAGCTGGTGATTAGCTTCTGATATAACTTTCGTCGGAGAATTCTACTCCCTCTGAAAGTCCTATATCTTCTATATCTAAATAGGGGCACCCCGATATGTGATTTTCCTGCCATCTCAGGAAGCCACGTCACTATAATTGTTGTAGCCATTGATTAGTAAAGCTGAGGAGTGTTCAACCGTCTGATTAAAGGTTGAGCAAATTACTAAGAGATGCCACCGCTAAGTGAAGATACCGTTTCGTTCTTTTCCAGCCTTGCCCCTAACACACCTAGCGACCGATGATAAGCCTTTGACTCTGATATTTTTCCTGGGCTTTACATGTACACTTCACCAAAACTGGACACGAAAAAGCCAAATAGGTAACTGCTTGACCCACACATTTATCATCTCCCTAATTAGCAGATGGTAACACTCCTTGGCGTTTGGCCTCTTGAATCGAACCAGCGCGAGCACTAGTTAACTCCTTGGTCAATTGATTACTCATCAATCTTGCCATCTCTATACCGCTTGCGTTTCTTCTTCTTCACCCAATAAATGGAGTAGTACTAGATGCGGTTGTTCTTCCCACAACAAGTATTCTAGGACTAGCCAGCTGTTTGTGGAAGACACTGCCTTCGCCGCACATCCATCGCTTGCGGCGTCGCCCTCATCTCCTACCTGACCATGTTTGGCAACTCCCCCCTCCAGAGGACTCCGACGGAGGTACATAGCGGTCGTGCGTGGTGGCGTTGTGGTAGGGCATGTTCAGGCGTCGATGACACTGGTGGCCACAACGTCCCAAATGTGACGTCCAGATCATGCAGAAGGAGGCGATGAAGATGCGCATAGGGGTGATCGAGTGGATCAGTGCCACCTCATCACAAGGTAATCCCCATCGTTTGTCATGACTGAAAATCTTTCTGCCAATATCTTTGTCTGATTGATGTTCTTGGTCTGTAGTTCACCTCTCTCTCTCTCTCTCTCTCTCTCTCTCTCTCCCTCCCTCCCTCCCTCTCTCTCTCTCTCTCTCTCTCTCTCTCTCTCTTTTATGAATCGACAGATGCCTTCAGATCTTCGGTACCCAACGGCTATGACTCCGCATCCGATCTCGCCAACCCTCGTGATCGCCAGAATTGACGCCAAGGATCTGCTATGAACCCATGCAATTCTTCTTCAAATTTTATGCAGTGTTGTAAAATACAATTTTAGAAGGTCAGAGATCCCTTATTTTTCTTCTTCTGAAGAACAGGTGTTCAGAATTTTTGATTTGGACATGGAAACAAGTGCATGGTCTAAACCATGTCATCTTTTATTTGCGAGTTAAACCATGTCTATCTTGATAGCAGGTTATCCAAAGTATTGCGGGTTTTAAACCATGTTGACATATTGCAGGTTATCCAATAGACATGGCAGTCAATACGGGATCCGACACATGGCTCACATGAGTATCATAATTTGCATTTGTTTGAGGGCATGTTCATCTTGATCTCTTCTGGATTGAACAAGAAAAGAAAAAAAATACATTGGTATTCAACAGTCTAGGGTCGTCAATTTATCTGATGTAAGATTGTTTATTTTAAAAAAATTACATTATTGATTCTCAAGTCATCGGGACAGGTAATCCCAGGTTACGATGTTATTTTTCATTAACATTAATGTTTCAGTTGATGTGAATAAAATTATTCATTTTAGAGATATTTGGGAGAAGTATGCAAACAACATTTTTTTATCATGATTGCATAATCTGCATTCAAAAACTATTGCATCAAGTTTAATTTCTATATCTAACAAAAAGCAGTATAGTAGCATATATTTAAAAAAATTACACTGAAGAACCTAATAACTTCTGACTGACCCTGTTGCCATCTTCACATATGTAAACATTGTCTGTTTATATAGTTTGACATGCTAACCTACCACTACATTGTTTAAATATTTAGCTATATACCGGTAATAAAAAAACACAACAAGTTTCCACGGCAACGCGCGGGGTATCACCTAGTTACTTGAGAGATGGAGTATCATTTTGCAATCACAAGGCAAATAATTGACTAAATGTTCTTGAATGCTTCTCCTACTTGGTTGAAGAAATGGGTGTCGTTCTTTGATGAGAAACATATTAGCCACACGCGTTTCTTAGTGAACCAAGATAATATGGGGTTATGCTATGTCCATGCCTACTAGTTGGATGAAAATTCTCAATTATTTTCATACCCAGTAGATAGGAACAAAAATGAGGAGTGTGAACCAGAACCTTAATTTCTTCCTCTCATTGTGCATGATCTCTTCCTCCCACTCAGCTACACCTCTCTGCTAACCATACTAATCCTCCCTAATTGTATAGTTGTCGATTCACCAAAGCAACTGGATGGGCCAATGTACTGCATTCAACTGAATTTTCATTTTTTTTGGATTTTTTGTGCATATTTTCAAAACATAAATACTCGAATGGAAAAATTATATTGCAAAAAATGGGGGAAAATATAAATATTCGTGCATCTAAGATGTTTTTTCCGTATTAAAAATATGTCCACCTTATATTTTAAATATGGTCATCACATATTTCAAAAGAACTCCCGTATTCAGAAAGTGTTCATCACATATGTAAAATTATGTCATGCATAAATATGTCCATTGGCTCTCCTGCTACCAACTAGTAAAACAAAGGAGAGGAGGTGTTCTAGGATTCCGGGATATGCATATGTTTAACCAAGCTCTCTTGGCAAGGCAAGGGTGGAGACTGATTCACAAGCCGGATAGTTTATGTTCCAGAGTCTTGAAATCAGAATATTATCCTCGTTTGGATATTCTGGACATGGTCATTTCCTTGTATGCATCTCCGTCCTTGAGTTAAGATACTCAAGAAAGGCATCATCTGGCATATAGTGAATGGACGAAAAATTCAGATTCAGAGAGACAGCTCGATTTTGAGACAGTATGGCCTCAGGTTGCCAAATTCGCTAGAAACTCAAGGTTGAGGTGGGTTAACCAATTGATTGCCTCGATACAAAATTAATGGAATATTAACCTTGTCCTTAGGCTATTTTCTTATTTTGATGTAGAGGAGATATTTCACATAAATCACCCTTCTACGTGATGGATGACTTGCTTATAAACTTGCCACCCAACTAAAATTGAGGTACAATTCCCTTGCTTCTAGTTCTTCAAGTGCGACAACATATAATTGGAATATTTGGGATGTGATTTGGAGAGGTAAGGTTCCAGAGAAGGTTAAGGTGTTTGGCTGGAGGTTGCTACTGGCTCACTGACTACACAATTGTGTAAATTCACAAAGGCGCTGAGTGTAACACCATTTGTGCTATTTCTGGTAATAATGTGGAGCATGAATTCCAATCTCCGCAGTGGATTTGGGATGTTGTCTAGTGTCCCATCAGTACTTTTTTTGAGGGAATTGATGCCCAATCAATACTTAATGCCCCCATGTCTAATGATTGCAATCAGTCTATAGTAATATACAAGTCTAGTGTTTTCCCTCAATTAAAAAAATAAACACAACTCGAAGATCAACTAATTTTACCTTAATTTTTCTAGAAAAAACAGGGCGAGTTCTTCCCCTACCTTCTTCGATGTTGACAGTGGAGGGCGAAGTGGAGGCAACAACTACCTTCTCCGATGCCAGTCGTGGTAAGACGTGGCCATAAGAGACAGTATGTTGCTTTCCTCCAACACCAATCATCATGTTGGCTCCAGATCTGGGGTGAAACAGATGCCTTCGACTGCGGTGACTCCAAATCTGGATGCGGCTGGTCGCCCACACCTAGGACTCCAGATCTGGACGGAAACATAGTAGTACCCCACGTGGTTGTCTCAACGCATCATCACCGCTCAACCGTGGGTGGTTCTAGCGCAGTCGATGTGGATGTCGAGGGGAAGGGGGACGTGTGTGACGAGAGACAGAGAGCGGGGAGGGGGGGGGAAGAGAGGAGAGCGGGAGAGTGGCGTGTGGGTTTGTTCGTTATAGCAAAGTTTTAGCGAAGTACCACGGGGAACCTTGTCAAACTTCGAGTGTTTTTTCTTGCTTTTGGCAACTTTATACCTTACTAATATGAGATGAACAAACTCTATTACTACGTAAAGAGGGAGGCTAGATTGTGCATGCTTGCGAATCGTGCACTCGCTTTTCGACTAGTTTTATTTTCCAGTTTGGGAAAGGGTGCAGCACCTCCTTGTTCCCATTAGAAGATTAGGTGAAGGCTTAATAAGAAACTAGGGAAGGCCCGCCCTGAAATTCAACGGGAGAAGAGATTAGGTGGAGGCTTAATAGGAAATTAGGGAGTTCCCATCATGAAATTCTGGGGCGGATAGATTATGTGAAGTTAATATTTTTTGAATTTGTGAACATTTTTTTGCCAAATTCATGAACAATTTTTGAATTACCGAGCATCTTTTTGATATCCTGAATTACTGAAAAAATAAAAAAATAAAAGGAAAAATGAAAAAAGAAACATTTGCAAAAAAAACCCGGCGGCGTCCTCGTCAGACATGGGCCGGCCCATAAGGGGAGCGGGGGGTGCGCGCCCGCTTCCTTCGCAGCGCGTTGCAGCGCCCTATAGGCGCTCCCAGAGCTTGCCTAGCCCTGCTAGGACATTTGTCGTCGTCCTACGAGAATAGCATGTGGGAAAACTCTATTCGACGCTCGCTCCGGCAAAGTGTGTCGGGCAATCGCACACAACAGCCAAGCCAGCGACAAAACATGGGCCGACCCACTTCCATATAATACACAGTCCGTCCAAACGGTTTTGGGAACCTTCTAGACTTTCTGGTTTTTCTAAACCGTCCAAACAGTCCATCCAATGAAACTAAACCGGTTTTTTTCTGGTTTTGATTCTTCTCTTGGTTTTTTCTGGCTTTCTATAATTTTTTCTTTTTCTTTTCTCATTTTTCTTTTTCGTTTTTTCTGTTTCTATTTCTTTTCTTTTCTTTTCAAGTTTACTTTCCTTTTTCAAAACGTGTCCAGAATTTTCAAAATGACTAAAACTTTCAATTTTTTGTTAAAAATATATGAAAATGTTTCCTGTTTTCAAAATTTGTTTCAAATGTACAAAATTCAAAAAAGATGGGAATCTCAATAATTGTTCGTACTTACAAAATTTGTTCAGAAATTTCTAAAAATGTTCTAATTCACAAATTTTGTTTGTTTTTTCAAAAATTGTTTGAAATCTTACTTTTATTCTGAAAATTTGTTTGGAATGTTAAGTTTTGTTCTAATTTTTTTTGAAATTGTGTTCATGTTTTTCGTGTTTTCAAAAGTTTGGAGTTGAAAAATTGTTCGGAATGTTTAATTTGGTTTTCATTATTGTTCATGTTTTAAAAATTGTTCGGTGTCTTATTTATTTTTCTAAAAATTTGTTAAGAATATTAATTTTTGTTCTCATTTTTTCAAATTTTGTTTATTTTGTTTGTGTTTTCAAAAGTTTGGAGTTTAAAATTTGTTTGAAAAGTAAATTATTGTTCTCATTTTTACGAATTTTGTTCATTTTTGCTGAAAATTTTCCTGTTTTCAAATTTTGTTCATAAATTTCAAAAAATGTTCGCTCATTTGAAAAAATGTTCGGTAATTCAAAAAATCTTCACCTTTTTAAACTATGTTCACACACCAAAAAAAATTTGTTTTAGAAAAAGTTCACATTTTTTTAAAAAAACTGTATTTTTAAATAATGTTCACATGTTTAAATTTTGTCATAAATTAAAAAATATATGGGAATTACCACAATGGCTATGGGCTGGCTTCCCTGGCGTGAGGAGAAGAGTTCGGAGAGTATGAAGGACCTGAGGCCTATCAGTCTTTGCAATGTGGTGTACAAGCTAGTTTTCAAGGCACTTGCAAATAGACTTAAGCACATACTCCCTGATATAATTTCCCCAAACCAGAGTGCCTTTGTGCTAGGAAGATTGATAACCGATAATATAATGTTAGCTTATGAATGCACACACTTCATGCAGAATAAGAGGAGGGGTCAAGAGGGTTATGCTGCAGTGAAGTTGGATATGAGTAAAGCCTACGATAGAGTAGAATGGGACTTCTTGCAGAAAATGTTGTAAAGGCTGGGTTTCAATGATGAGTGGATCAAGAAAATCATGATGTGTGTGTCCACGGTGGCATATCGACTTAAGGTAAATGGTGAATGTACAGAAGTGTTGCTACCCGAAAGAGGTCTCCGACAAGGTGATCCGCTATCACCATATCTATTATTAATCTATGCGGAAGGTTTTTCTTCACTCGTAACTAAGGCTGAATTGGAAGGGAATCTAAAAGGGATTTGCATAGGTAATGATGCGCCGAGTTTCAATCATCTACTGTTTGAAGACGACTCATTGGTACTGATAAAAGCCATGAGCGGAAGTGCCAGGTATGTGCAAAACATACTACATATTTATGAGGTGTGGTCGGGTCAGGTCGTTAACTACGACAAGTCTTCTGTCATGTTTAGTAGGAATACAAAACCGGACCAGAAACATGAGGTGTTGTCGGAGCTAAATATAAATGTTGAAGCTAGATCGGAAAGGTATTTGAGATTGCCTGTATATTTGGGACAAGCAAAGAAAAAAACAGTTGAGTACCTTAAGGAAAGAATTTGGCAGAGGATCCAGGGATTGATTGAGAGGGTGTTTTCTTTAGAAAAGGAGGAAGACCTCCGGCCTCTGCATCTGGACGATGCATACGACCATTTTATTATTTATTGACACAAAACCTTACAAAGTCAAACAACAGTAAGACTAAAGCCACTGTCTAAGCAACATCTGTCGCTACACCTATCCAGTTGATGAAGGGTCGCTGATAGTCTGGGCCTAATACCAAACGGACCTCGCAGCCAAACCTAACATCTAAGACCCGAGGTCCCAACCAGGACGCCTTCCGTGTATGGGCACCCACCATTCCCGCATGCTCCTCAACCAGAACGCCTGCCGGGTATGAGGCCGCCGAAGCCACCTGCCACCAATCCATCTTCAGAATTGTACTGATGCATCTACCTTGCCCGGTCTAGCTGCCACCGATGCCACCACGACGCCAGACAGCGTCACCCTCCTGCGCGGGTCCATCTTCGCTCATCGGGCGCTGAGTCTCCACTACACCATGCCGCCGAGATCCGCCTCCATCAATGGGCAAGATGAAACACTGCTCCTCCTCTCTTGTCCCCTTCAACCAGCACTTGCTCCAAAATGATGCCTCCGGGAGGGAGAACGACACCGAAGGTGTCGTCATTGTCCGATCCGGTAGACCCAGATCTAGGGTTTCGCCCGGAACTTCCCGATCAGGTTGACGTGACCTACAACGACGATGCCTCGAGAAGGGAACGACATCCGTGACGCTGCCATCGTCCGCCAAGACCGCAGTCAGGCACGATTTTCACCAGAAGCCACATCGTCCTGATCTCGCGGCTGGCTGGAACCAACCACTACCGCGCCACGAAGACGTACGTCGCTGTCGGTACTCCGGCGGAGATCCGACATCTCCTCACTGGCCCCTCCACGCGCCGCCGGTCGACGGAAGGCCTCCCCGCGGCGAATCCGATCATGGCATTGGATAGTCACCGTCGTCACCATCCCGACCAGAATAGCCCACCCCGCCGGATGGGGCGCTGCCACCGCCGCCGTCCATTCAGGGCCGCCGCTCCGTCATCTATGGTGGTACGGCCACCGCCGCACGGCCTGGGGTTGCTGCCCCAGCCGCCGCCTTCGGATCGCACGAGAGGAGCTGCCCCTGCTGCCTCAAATGGGATCCACAGCCTCCACCCGCCCCAGATGCGTTCGGCATCGGGCCCGCCGCCACCGCGGCCCACGCCGGCGGCAGCGGCGGCAGATGAAGGCGCTACAGAGAGCTGGCGGCGCTAGGGTTTCGGGGCCCCTGGCGTCGCCCAAGGGGAGGCGACGCGAGGGGGAGCTATCTTGTGGATCAACAGTTTCCAGAGATCAGGATTGAGAGGGTGTGCTCATTAAAGCATGTGCCCAGGCTATTCCAAGTTTTGCCATGTCCTGTTTTGATCTCACAAAAACTCTATGTGAGGAAATGGGGATGATGATATGTCGTTTCTGGTGGGCAAAGCAAGGCAAGCAGAATACTATGCATATGCTTAGTCGGGAGACATCTACCAAACCGAAGAAGGAAGGGGGAATGGGCTTCCGTGATATATATGGGTTCAACCTAGCCATGTTGGCGAGACAAGCGTGGAGGCTCCTGACCACGCCCGATTCCCTATGTGCCAGGGTGCTGAAGGCCCGTTACATCCCTGCTACATCGAGCCTACATGCTGAACCTGCTCATGGAATATCATATACTTGGCGCAGCATCCTCAAGAAGGTGGATTTATTGAAGAAGGGATTGATATATAGGATTGCCGATGGTACAGATGTCAACATATGGAAGGATCCATGGCTGAACAGGATGGGATCGAGATTATCATTAACACAACGTGTTACTGGTAGATGCCTTCTTACTCGGGTCTGTGACCTAATCGACCCAGAGAGTGGAACATGGGATGAAAATCTGGTACGCAATATCTTTGTCCTGGAAGATGTTCAGGTGATACTATCAATACCAATCAATGAGGAATATGGGGACTTCCACGCATGGTTCGTTGATACGAAGGGACAATTTTCTGTCAAATCGTCTTACAAGGTCTATGTGCAGTGCAGGGATGAACATTTACCAAGAGGGCCAGCCTCCTCATTTGAATCTCCCCCCTGGAAGGATATCTGGGCACTCCCTTGCCAGCCCAAAGTACAACAATTCCTATGGCGACTAGCACATAACAGTCTTCCCTTGCTGTTGACTTTGAAGCGGAGAGGTGTCAAATGCGAGACATTATGCCTATGCCGCGGTAGGCTGGATGAGGATGGCGCTCACTTGTTTTTAAGGTGCAAGGAAGTGAAGAAAATCTAGCGAGTTATGCAACTCGACGAGCTTCAGAGTGAGTTATCTGCATGCATGGATGCGAAGGAATTAGTGCAAAAGATTCTGGAACTGCCTGCGGAAAAATGTGTACTGGTAACCTGCATGCTTTGGCGTTGGTGGTGTCCTCGAAATAAAATAAATGCACGTGAGGGATCTCGCCCGGTAGAAGAACTAGAAACCAGCATCAGGTATTGGGCACATGAATCTCTTCTGCTCTGTAGTATGGACCAGGGGCCAAAGAAGCAGTTGTATGGCAGAAACCGACAGGTGACACACTCAAAATCAATGTATATGGGGCTTTCAGTGCACATGAGAAAAGTGGTGGTTGGGGCTTCAGTGCACATGATCTGCATGGAGATGTGAGGGGATTAGCTGGCTAGCTGCTGCACTGCAGCTACCAGGAGTAGTTGCTTTGATTCTCCTCTTCGCCCACGCAGCCTTTTTTTATTGGACGGAGATGACGCGCGCGGTCCCTTTCCGTTCCTGGGCAATCTCGCTGCGTGGCGTGCGGCGTCAGCATCCGGCAACGGCGCGGGTGCTGCCACGCCAGAATCAACGGCCTGCTGTTTAAAACGTAGTAGTATATCAGCTTTATTCTCTCTCTTTATTTTGCGGGAGTATATCATCAGCTTTATTTGCGTTGCCGTTGCTTCGGGGTCTCTTTGGTTGAAATGGTTTGTAGAGTTTTAGAGGATTCTAATTCTTATGATCCCCCCCCCCCCCCCCCCCCCCCCCTCCCGCTACGTGTGTTCTTTGGTTTGTGGCATGTTGCAGTTTGTTGGCAGTGCAATTTAGGCAGAAGCAACAGCATGTATAGAGGCTTTGCAAGCAGCAGCGCAGTGGGGCATGATGAATATGCAGTGCAATTTTATAGAGTAGCGCGCATGTCACAGTGGCATGCGCGTCTATAGAATGTGGCGAGTTTGATACCTGGCTACATAGATGGCCCCGTTTTTTGTGATTTTTCGTCCCAGGTGACCCATCTCCTGTGCGAACCTGCAAAATTTTGCCACAGTAAGCGGCACATAGGAGGCCTCTGGCGTGTGCTCAGTTAAATAAAAAAAGCATGGCGTGTCCAAATGCTTCCACTGAATACCACATTATTTTTTTACTCTCTCTGTAAAAAATATAAGAGTGTTTAGACATTGCCCAAATGCTCATGGCATAGAGAATGTCGTGTCGCGTTCATACCGACCCAGATCATGTAGCGGCCGACATTGATGTCGGGCAACACGACCACACGTGAAGGTGACGATGACAGACGCGACCTCTCGGGCGGCCCGGACGAGCGCGCGGCCCAGCAGCAGGCGCGGTACGACCGGCTCAACGCCGTCCGCGCTCCGCCTTTGTCAAGACCAACATTACGTCGAAATGGGTTCAAAACTATCCGGACCTTACCATTGCATGGGCCTTCAACTGCTCCATCACCACCACGGAGACGGACGCCTGGTGCCGCCACCGCCTTGCTCGCCATGATCGGCGAGGAATGGCCGCTTAATGACTGCTCCACTAAGGCCGCCAGGCCTCCGCTAGCACCATCGGCAGTGGCCATGGCGTCCCTCAGCACCGTGCAGGAGGAGGCGGAACCGCCAGACAAGGTGTCGCAGACCTCCGGCGCCTTTCCACCACTGGAGGGACGACGACGACGACGGCACGCACGGCGACAGTGGTATGGCAGGAAAGGTCGGCCATGCGTACGAGGTGGTCGTCCGGTATAGTTTTTTTAGTTAAATGGTCAAAATATCGATCTTTATGTAAATTAAGTCTGAATTTTAATGGAACCCATCGCATTTTTATTAATTTCATCCAGGTAGTTAAAATGCGGTTTCAATTCTATACAGACAATGTTAAAGGAAGGACTTCCATATCCGTGTCCCAGGGAGCAAATTTGCGCGTCAGGCCCAACACGCAAAAAAGAAGGGTTGTACATGCCCCAAGCCCATCATCGTCCATGTCCTGGGCAGGACGGCGTTATAGCCGGAAGAAGGATATATCAAGGTGAAAAAAAATTGACCTCTACCGAACTGCTCTCCTTGGCTCCTCATGCGACCTCCTTGCCTTCGGTGCCATCTGTCGTCCTTGGCGTGATCTGTTCTCAGCGCACACATCCTCTTTGCAGCCTCTCCTCCTCTACCCAAGTACCGACAGGCAACAATCTCCGCGCACTTGGAAATTGGTTGATCCTGCTACCGCCCCATCCTATCCCAGTTTGCTTTCCTTAAGTGACCTGAGAGGCACGCTCTTTCGTTGTTGCTCCTACGGTCACCTCATCTTCCGTGACCGTGACCGGTTCTGCATTGTAAATGCGTTCAGTGGCGCTTAAGTTGTGCCTCCTTGCCTCAGTCAGATCACTTCACTCGCATTAGCTTTGCCACCTTGACTGCCCCGGTTGCATCTACTGACTCACATCTCCATGTCGGCAGTGGAGCCTATCTGTTCCATTGGCGCATCGGGAGCGACTCATGGTTGGAACACTATCCTAAAGTTCTTTTTCTTAAGAGTGAACAAATTGTGGCCCGGAAGGGCAAAACATACGCCCTTGAGTCTTTTGGGTCCTTCTACATTATACAATAGTCACCCAGGCTTGAGAAAGATAGAACTGAAGATCACTATTGGACAGATAAAAAAACATGGCTCGTGGTGTGTCGTGACGTGCTTCTCTTGAATAAACTCAAGGCAGGAGGAAAGATATTCTCAGACGCCATCCAGTTCATGGCCTTCAAGCTTGAGTCATTGGACGCCGTGACCAAGAAGGCAACATGGGTGAAGTTGTACAGGCTGGATCACTGGGCCATCTTTGTCAGCCCTGACATGCGATGTGAGGCGTTGCCATGCATGAACCTGGAGAGACAGGGAGGGAGGAGCAACCAGATATACTTCCCAAGTTATCAATCTGAAAAACCTTGGGCTGCAGTCCAACTATGGCAACAATATAACGAAAATTGGACACGTTTGCAGCTCGGGAACACTGGAAGCCGAGACCGCAGATTGGAGTTAACCTGGGTCATTCCCAGCACGTTTCCTCGCTCTGGTCAGCGATGATCTTAGGGGCAATCATGCGTGCAACTGGTGATTAGCATCTGATATAACTTTCGTCGGAGAATTCTACTACCTCTGGAAGTCCTATATCTTCTATATCTGAATAGAGGCACCCCACTATGTGATTTTCCTGCCTTCTTAGGAAGCCATGCCACTCTAATTGTTGTAGCCGTTGATTAGTAATGCTGAGGAGTGTTCAACCGTCTGATTAAATGTTGAGCAAATTACTAAGAGATGCCACCGCTAAGTGAAGATACCGTTTCGTTCTTTTCCAGCCTTACCGCTAACACACCTAGCGATCAATGATAAGCCTTTGACTCTGATATTTTTCCTGGGCTTTACACGTACACTTCATCAAAACTGGACACGAAAAATCCCAATAGGTAACTGCTTGACCCACACATTTATCATCTCCCTAATTAGCAGATGGTAGCACTCCTTGGCATTTGGCCTCTCGAATCGAACCAGCGTGAGCGCTAATTAAATCCTCGATCAATTGATTACCCATCAATCTCGCCATCTCTATACTGCTTGCATTTCTTCTTCTTCACCCAATAAATGGAATAGTAATAGATGCGGTTGTTGTTCCCACAACAAGTATTGTAGGACTAGCCAGCTGTTTGTGGAAGACGCTGCCTTCGCCGCATAGCCATCGCCTGCGGCGTTGCCCTCATTTCCTACGCGGCCGTGTTTGGCAACTCCTCGCTCCAGAGGACTCCGACGGAGGTACGTAGTGGTGGTGCGTGGTGGCGTTGGGGTAGGGCATGTTCAGGCGTCGATGACACGGGTGGCCACGACGTTGCACATGTGACATCCAGATCATGTAGAAGGAGGAGATGAAGATGCGCATAGGGGTGATCGAGTGGATCAGCGCCACCTCATCACAAGGTAATCCCCATCGTTTGTCACGAATGAAAATCTTTCTGCCGATATCTTTGTCTGATCGATGTTCTTGGTCTGCAGTTCACCTCCCTCTCTCTCTCTTCTATGAATCGACAGATGCCTTCAGATCTTCGGTACCCAATGGCTATGACTCTGCATCCGATCTCGCCAACCCTCGTGATCTCCAGAATTGACGGCAAGGAGTTGCGATGATCCCCTGCCATTCATCTTCGAATTTTGTGCAGTGTTGTAAAATACAATTTTAGAAGGTCAGAGATCCCTTTTTTTTTTCTGAAGAACAGGTGTTCAGAATTTTCGATTTGGACATGGAAACAAGTGCATGGTCTAAACCATGTCATCTTTTTTTTGCGAGTTAAACCATGTCTATCTTGATAGCAGGTTATCCAAAGTATTGCGGGTTTTAAACCATGTTGATATATTGCAGGTTATCCAATAGACATGGCAGTCAATACGGGATGCGACACATGGCTCACATGAGTATCATAATTTGCATTTGTTTGAGGGAATGTTCATCTTGATCTCTTCTGGATTAAACAAGAAAAGAAAAAAATACATTGGTATTCAACAGTCTAGGGTCGTCAATTTATGTGATGTAAGATTGTTTATTTTTAAAAAAATTACATTACTGATTCTCAAGTCACTGGGAAGGGTAATCCCAGGTTACGATGTTATTTTTCATTAACATTAATGTTTCAGTTGATGTGAATAAAATTATTCATTTTGGAGATATTTGGTAGAAGTATGCAAACAACATATTTTTTATCATGATTGCACAATCAGCATCCAAAAACTATTGCATCAAGTTTAATTTCTATATCTGACAAAAAGTAGTATAGTAGCGTATATATTTAATAAAAATTACACTGAAGAACCTAATAACTTCTAACTGGCCATGTTACCATCTTCACATATGTAAACATTATCTGTTTATATAGTTTGACATGCTAACCTACCACGACATTGTTTTAATATTTAGCTATACACCAGTAAGAAAAAACACAACCAGTTCCCACGGCAATGCGCGGGGTATCACCTAGTTACTTTAGAGATGGAGTACTATTTTGCGGTCACAAGGCAAATAGTTGACTAAATGTTCTTGAATGCTTCTCCTACTTGGTTGAAGAAATGGGTGTCGTTCTTTGACGAGAAAGATATTAGCCAGACGTGTTTCTTAGTGAACCAAGAGAAGATGGGGTTATGCTATGTCCATGCCTACTAGTTGGATGAAAATTCTCAATTATTTTCATACCCAGTAGATAGGAACAAAAATGAGGAGTGTGAACCGGAACCTTAATTTCTTCCTCTCATTGTGCATGATCTCTTCCTCCCACTCAGCTACACCTCTTTGCTAACCATATTAATCCTCCCTGATTGTACAGTTGTGATTCACCAAAGCAACTGTATGGGCCAATGTACTGCATTCAACTAGATTTTCATTTTGTTGGATTTTTTTGTGCATATTTTCAAAACATAAATACTCGCATGGGAAAATTATATTGCAAAAAATGAAAAAAACATAAATATTCGTGCATCTAAGATGTTTTTCCGTATTAAAAATATGCCCACCTCATATTTTAAATATGGTCATCACATATTTCAAAAGAACTCCCGTATTCTGGAAGTGTTCATCACATATGTAAAAATATGTCATGCATAAATATATTTTAGTGTATTAAGAACAAAAAAAATGTCATCCGAATTATGATGCCACAAATTATGCCACAAATGTTGGAGAAACACGTAATTTGACCTTTGGAGTCATTCTTTATAGTGCCACAAATTATGCTTGTAGGCGTTCTGAAGAGGCCCCACTTATGCTTTTTCTGAGATGATTTAGACATGGGCCTTGAAAGGTATTTTCCTTCGTAAGTATCTCCAACATTGTTTGAAATGCCTTTAATTGTCTAGGCTAGAATTTTATAGGCCTTTTGAGGCATTTGTGAATACCCGCTAACAATTTACTCATTTTTGTGCCAACTCCCACATGCTGTCGGTCTAGCTTTATGGAAGATGCACTAGAGTTCAAGGAAGTGGAAGAAATCATAGAGACAATTCTCATCCGCCTCCCGCCTGATGAGCCTGAGAATTTCGTTCGTGCATCCCTCGTCTGCAAACTGTGGTGCCAACTCCTCTCTTACAATGGCTTCTGTGACCGCTATCGAGCCTTCCACAATATGCCACATATGCTCGGCCTTATCCATAGTTGATTCTGCAATGACCCCTTTGTCCCCATTAAAAAATTCTCCCTCGTGGTCACCGTAAACACAAATATGTGGCCGACTGCCACCACGGCCGTGTCCTATATTTGTATTAAATCATATGGTTCCTAATGACTGGCAACAGCAGGAAGTTGCAGGCGCCACAGAAAGGCAACATTTGGAGAGCTTGGTTGCGCAACAATTTTCTAAACTACAAACTTTACAGTTTGGCATTCAAGGATTAGAGAGACACCCCAACACATCAAATTCCTGGTGATGGATACCTGGAAAAGGTGGTTATACTGCCAAGAATTACTATGTTCTCATGCACTCTTCTCTACCCAATGATGACCCCTACAAGTGGATCTGGCAGCCAAATGTATCATGAAAATCGAAGTCTTTGCATGGTGAATGCTCGATGATCGTCTGTACATGAGAGATATGCTCTTTAGAAGACATTGGAGATCTGAGGAAGATGATAACTTATGCCCAATGTGTGCTGCACAGCAACATGAGGATAGAGATCATCTCTTTTTAAAATGCAATTTCAATACCAGGGTCTGGAACTACTTACAAATATAGTGGCATGTTGGTTTGTCCATCAGGGAATGTATTTTGGTCACCAAAAGAGGCTTTCAAAAGCCCTTCTTCTTTGAGGTAGTATTTTTGGCTGCATGGAGCATCTGGACTACAAGGAATGACAAAATAATTTAGGCACATCAGGCCTACATTTGGAGCATGGAATGCCAAATTCATTCATGATATCACATAGCACTCCCACAGAATAAAGCCAACTATAAAGCCCCAGTTGCTACAATGGATACAGGCACGACCCTAAATCCCATTATGTGTCCCAGGAGGACTATGAATGCTGGTTATAACGTTGTTGACTATGATGCTGGTTGTAATGATGTTGGTTGTAATTAGTTTCCTGTAAATAGGTAAGTTCCTAAATAATTAGTTAGTTTAGACTCCTTTAGCTAATATACATATTTACTCTTGTAGAGACTGTGTTGGACACTGTGTTGGAGGTTTTAATAAAGGACTGTGGGGCTTTTGCCTCACAGTAGTCAGTCAAAAAAGAGATGGTGGCCTTCAAAAGATGTGTCACTACAAGGATACATCAAAATATGTACGTAGTGAATTTGGCACATCAGTTTATTGTTGAGCCACTAAGAGTTGCTTGCAGCTATTATATGGACTTGTACACCATTTTCGGTAATTTGGTGTCTTGTGAAGACATGCTGCTCCTACTTCCTTGTAATGGGGAAGCCTTCTACATCAATTTTTTTACTAATCCAACAAAGAATATCTGGGTGGAAGATGGATGCTTGAAAAAGTGGGTGTTATTCCTTGGAGAGAAACATATTGGCTAGCCATGATGCTCAGTGAACTCAGAGCTGAAGGGGTTGAAATTCTTGAGTATTTTCATACCCAGTAGATAGTGACCAAAATAAGGACTATGAGCGAGAACCTTAATTTCTTCCTCTCGTGGCACATGCTCTCTTCCTTCCTCTCACCTCCACATGTACGATAACCACACTAATCCTCCCTAACTAACTGGTAGGGGATGCATCCAAGCAACCATATGGGCCTATGTCGGGTTTTCATCGAGATGCTCATTTTTTTTGGAATTTTCATTCTGCATATGTAAAAGAAAGTTTGAAATGGAGAAACTATATTGTAGAAATGGACAAAGGTACATGTTTGCGCATATAATATCTCCATCTGTATTGAAAATATGATCACCTCATATTTCAAATATGGTCATCATATATTTCAAAAGAATTCATTGCGTATTTAAAAAGTGTTCGTGACATATTTAAAATGTGTCATGTATAAATATATTTGAGTGTATTAAAAAGAAAAACATATGTACATCCAATATTTTAAAAAGTATTCATTGTATAATAAAAAATATTAATCACATATTTGTAAAATGTTTCCAACATATTTGAATTACTTATAAAAAACATTATTGTATTAAGTTCCATGTATTAAAAAGAAATAAAAAGATGTTCAACTCTTATTTGTAAAATATTGATGGATAAATAATTATATTCATGCCATAGAGTAAAAATTAAAACAAAGAAAATATACTAATAAACAATAAGAAACAAATAGGAAAACAAGGAAAGGCTAAACTAGAAGAAACAAGAAAACATGGAAACACACTAGGAAAAAAAGAAAAACTATGGCCATAGCAGTCCCATTTAGGTAATCTGCCGATCATCCCCTGCCTGGTGCTTGGAGTAGGATTCATTGGGATCCTTCTACCGAGCCCTAGATTATGCACAAGCTAGTACTTGAAAATTTATAAACTTATTTTCTACAATTTGCAGGATATGTATAAGTTCTTGGCACTAGACATTGTTCACCTCAAAGACATGGAGAGATAGAGAGAGAATATGATAAAGCTAGCTCTCTCTCTCTCTCTCTCTCTCTCTCTCTCTCGTCACACATGCTCCACCCCGATCCTCTCCATATCCATGCTAACTATGCTAAATCCGCCCATGCTTGAGCAGTAGATCATGCTTTGCAAATATCAATGTAAAACAATCTCAAAGTTTCAATATCGGTTTCATGAATCTCCCAAGGAAAGAAAATGCAGCCCTTGCCTTATTTTATTTCAAATGTTAATGAAATTTAATGTGGTCCATTTTTCTGGAGGTTCATGCATATGCTTGGAAATAATTTAGTCCTTACTCGACTGTATATCATGTTTATTGTTTTACAAACATTTTTACTATGTTACTATAATTATGATTGATTGTAGTAGTACTATGTGCATGAAAATAGTGATAGCAGTTTATGTTACATAGTTAACTAGAGTTTGTTGTTATAATTGTTATCCTTAAGTTAATGATCCCTAATGGAGAATTTGAAGTTGGTACCATGCAATACATCAACTGGAGCTCCAACATCCCCATCTCCATACTCTTCATCATGTTCGCACCCCTAGGATAGGCAGATCTATGCCATGGTTTATTTTACACCATCATAGTTCCATCAGTGAACTTCTTGAATTCATTGCTACCAACCCTAGTTGGTATGCCGCACTTATATAAGTTAAATATAGCTTTGGCATGCACTTCCCTCCTATTATTTCTACAAACTTTGGCGACCAAACTAGCTCAGAAGAATTGAACAATGGAAAGACACCGGAGCTCACTGATCCCACACACCCTAGTACTCCAATGTGTCGCTTGAGCCCTCCAAGTATTTTGGACAAACCAGTAGTTGTCAAATATATTCATAGCCATGATATGTTCTCCCTCGGAAGATCCCTTGTCTTAATGAACATGCTCACTCCCGCTACGACTACATATCTATCTTGGCAATTTATTCAGCTCTACTGTAGAACCTTCATATATCCAAAAGCATCAACGGATTCATACATATTTTTCATCGGATGGGACCGACTGTACGCTTGGCGATTTGCGACCCCTCTTGGTTGCACTATGACTTTCTGAATCAATATTCGATCTAGGAGATGGTGGCCTTGAAAGGATGGGTCATTATGAGGATACAAGAAAATATGTGAGACGTGGATTTGGCACACCAGTTTCTTGTTGAGATAGTAAGAGTTGGTTGCAGCGATTATATGTACCCATACATGCTTTCCAGTAACTTGGTGGCATGGAAATACACACTTCTCCTACTTGGTTATAATAAAAAAAGCCTTCTATTGTATCGACTTTTCGACTAAACCTACAAAGTATTTGCAGGTGGAAGCTGGAGGCTTGAAGAAGTGGGTGTTGTTTTCTGACGGGAAACATATTGGCCAGACGCGTTTCTTAGTGAACCAAGAGAATATGGGGTTATGCTATGTCCATGCCAACTAGTTGGATGAAAATTCTCAATTATTTTCATACCTTATAGTTAGCAACGAAAATGAGGAGTGTGACCCAGAACCATAATTTATTCCTCTCATTGTGCATGCTCTCCTCCTCCCACTCAGCTGCACCTCTCCGCTAACCATACTAATCCTTCCTAACTGTCCAGTTGTCGATTCACCAAAGAAACTATATGGGCCAATGTACGAGTTTCAACTGGATTTTCATTTTTTTGGAATTTTGTTTTACATATTTTGAAACACAAATACTCGATTGGAAAAATTATATTGCAAAAAATGAAAAAAATATAAATATCTGTGCATCTAAGATGTTTGTTCAGTATTAAAAATATGTTCACCTCATATTTCAAATATGGTCATCACATATTTCAAAAGAACTCATGTATTCATAAAGTATTCATCACATATGTAAAAATGTGTTGTGCATAAATGTGTTTTAGTGTATTAAGAACAAAAAAGAACTCACGTCATGTTTGTCCCCCAAGGCAAGGAGGACCTACTAACTCATTATCGTACTCAATTATTGTCTTCGTGGTTTGAATCCTTGACCTTCTTACATTCATAGCCACCACGTCCATAGTTCGTACACAACATTTGTCTAAATCTAATCTACCTTAGGCATTCTCTTCCCACCTATTATTTTCTGGAACTGTGCAAACCAGACATGCTCAACAAAGTTAGACCATGGAAAAACATGGGATATCATATCTTATTGCGACTAGCATCATACAAGGTAGTTCGGTTTGCACCACTGCAACCTCCTTTGTGAGAACTGAAGAAGGTATGATGAACACCTTACCCTTTATCTATTGTTTCCACCGAAAAATTGTATAAAGTAGAGCTTTGTTTATACTATATAAAGAATGCGCAAAATTTCAAGGGTTTACAAATGTCCAGTGTAAAACAATCTAAAAACATCAATAGTGCCTTCATGCATGCTCCATAGCAAGAAAAAAAGGTTTCATTTACCTTTTCTATTTCAAATGTTGATGAAATTTGTCATCATCGATTATTCTAGATGCACATGCATATTTGGATCGCAA
The DNA here is from genome assembly GCF_018294505.1 of Triticum aestivum. Lineage (NCBI taxonomy): Eukaryota > Viridiplantae > Streptophyta > Magnoliopsida > Poales > Poaceae > Triticum > Triticum aestivum. Next base: position 661,925,944 of record NC_057813.1, on the reverse strand, counting down.
TACTTTAGTCCTAACTCAATTGTGTATTATGTTTATAGTTACAAGTATTTTAAACATGTTACTATAATTATTAATTGTTCAAGTAAAACTAGGTGAATGAAATTTATATTATGTATTAACTGGACTCCATTGCTATAATTGTTAGACACAAATTGGCTATCCACGTTGCCGAATTTGAAGATGATAGCATGTGAAACATCAACTAGAGCACCAACACCCCCATCTACGTTCTCCACATCATCTTTGGACCCCAAGGCTACGAGGACCAACTAGATGGGTTATTTTACTTCATCATTGTCCCGTTGGGTTGAATCTATTACCTTCTTACATTCATAGCTACCATGTCTAGTTGGTATGCAACATTCATCTAAATCAAATCTACCTTAGGCACGCTCTTCCCACCTATTATTTTCAGGAACTGTGCGGACCAGACATGCTCAACAAACATAGACCATGGAAAGACATGGGAGCTCACTGATCCCACATACCCTAGTACTCATATGTGTCACTTGAGACCTTGTAGTATTTTGGAAAAAATGGTAATGATCAACTATACTTATGGTCATGCTATCTTCTCCCTTGATACATCCATAGTCACTATTGACGCTCTCACTCGCACTACGACTGAAGCTCCACCTTGCCAATTGATTCATCTTCAATATACAATAATCATATCTCCAAAAGTAACATCGAATTCATATCTATTTGTGAGCGACCTGCACTCCATGTGAGCTTGCTGATTTGGGAGCCCCTCTTGGTTGCACTACGATTTTCCATACTCACATTCAATCTAAAACATGGTGAGCTTCAAATGCCATGTCATTATGGGGATAACTTAAAAGATGTATGGAGTGCATTTGGTACATCACTTTCTTGTTGCGTTACTAAAGGTTGTTTGTGGCCATTATATGGACCTATACACACTTTCAAGAAATTTGGTGGCTTGTGAAGACATGTTCTCCAAGATGGTTGGAACGGGGAAGCCTTCTCCATTGACTTTTCAACTGAACCTGCAAAGTATGTGAGGGTGAAAGATGGAGGCTTGAAAGAAGTGGGTTTCTTATTTGGCAAGAAACCTATTGGCTAGCCACGACGCTTACTGAACCCTGAGAGGATGGGTTTATGGGTTGGTCATATCTACTAGTTGGATGGAATTCTTGAGTATTTTCATGTGGGAACCAGAACCTCAAAAAAATTCCTCTCTTGACACATGCTCTCTTCCACACCCACCCCTCCACCTCTGCATCGACCACCCTAATCCCGCCTAACTAACTGTAGACGATGCATTTAAGCAACTATATGGGTCCACGTACGGTATTTAACTAGATTTCTTGATTTTTCTTTATTTTAAATACTTTTAAAAATTAAATGAAATTTTAAATTGAAGATATATATTGTAAAAAATGAAAAAAATACACATGTTCATGCATATAAGATGTACGTCCATATTTGATATATGTTCACCTCATATTTTAACTGTGGGCATCACATATTCCAGAAGACCACATCGCCTATTTTAAAAAAATCATAAAATAATTAAAAATGTTATATAAATATGTTCTATTGTATGAAAAAAGATATTTCTCTAGTATTCAGAAAATATTTATTGCAGATTCTAAAAATGTTCATCACGTATTTGGAAAATATTCATCAGATATTTCAATTATATATAAAAACTACTAATGTAATAAAATGTAATATATCAAAAAAAGGAAATGAGAAATATTGAAATCATATTTATAAATCTTCATGATAGAAAATTACATTCAAGTTATCGAGTTAGAATCAAAAAAAGTAAATAAAGTTCAATGGATAATCAGAAAATAAAATTGAATAGGAAAGGGAAAAAAGGCTAAATCGGAAGAAACAAAAGTGAGTTTAAACACACTAGAAAATTTTTGGAAAAAAGGACGGCCATAGCACTCACACATAGTTATTCACCGACTATCCCGACTGGTGCTAGGAGTAGGATTCGTCGGGATCCTTCTACTAAGCCCTAGCTTTTCAACAATGTTGTAACCGTAAAATTATAATTTTATTTTTCTAATTTGTAATAGGACATGTATAAATTTAGCTCTCTCCTAACATGGCTTATATAACATTGACAACGCCTTTCCAAGTTCTGGACATTGGACTTTGTTCACCTTAAGGACATAGAGAGAGAGTTTGATAAAGCACGCACAACTTATCTCTCTCTCTCTCTCACTCACTCTCTCTTGTCATACACACTCTCCGCCCCTCTTACGCACAATTTTTCTTATATATTCCACTAGAATCCATTACTATAATTGTTACCCTTCAATTGATGACCCCTAGTGTACAATTCAAAGTCGATAACATGCAAAACTTCAACTGGGGCTCCAACACCCCCATCTCCATGCTGTGGATCATGTTTCCACCCCCAAGGCTGGGCAAACCTATGACATGGCTTATTGTACCCCATCATTGTCCCAATGGGTTTCAGTTGTGACCTTCCTGCATTCATAACTACCAGCTCAAGTTGTTATATCACACTTATGTAATTTAAATCTACCTTAGGAACACACTTCCCACCTATTACTTCAAGGAACTTAGCCCATGATACAAGCTCAGCAGACTCAAACAATGGAAACACACGGGAGCATAATGATCCTACATATCCTAGTCGTGTGTTATTTAGCTTGAGCCCTCCAAGTATTCTGGACAAAATGGTACTTGTCGAATGTATTCATAGTGATGATATGTTCTTCCTCAGCAGATCCCCTAGTGATAATGAACATGCTTGCTCGCACTACGAGTGTAGCTCCATCTTGCCAACTGATTGAGCTCTAGTATAGAACCTTCATATATCCAAAAGCATCAACAGATTCATATCTATTTGTGGCGGTCGGCACTGCCTATACGCTCGGTTTTTGGGATCCATATTGGTTGCACTGCTATTTTCTGAACTCACATTTGATCTAGGAGATGGTGGCATTCAAAGGCTGGGTCATTATGAGGATACATCAAAATATGTAAAACATGCATTTGGCACATCAGTTTCTTGTTGAGGTACTTAGAGTTGGTTGCAGCGATTATATGTACCTATACATGCTTTATAGTAATTTAAAGGCTTGTAAAGACACTCTTTCCTACTTGGTTCTAACAGGGAAGCCTTCTACGATGACTTTTCGACTAAACCTGCAAAATATGTGATGGTGAAAGTTGTAGGCTTGAAGAAGTGGGCATTATTCTTGGGCGAGAAATGTATTGGCCAGCCACATTGCTTAGTGAAGCTAGAGAGGATTGGGTTATGGGGTGTCCATATCTATCAGTTGGATTAAAATCTCAAGTTTTTCATACCTAGTAGATAACAACAAAAATGAGGAGTGTGACACAGAACCTTATTTTCTTGCTGTCGTGATGCATGCTTTTTTCCTCCCCCTCAGCTCCACCTCTCCGCTGACCATGCTAATCCTCCTTGACTGACTGGTAGACAATGCATCCCATAAATCGTATGGCCCCATGTCCAGTTTTCAACTGGATTTTCATTTTTTAGATTCATTTATCTTAGTTCTTTTTAAGAAAATAAAAACATTGAATGGCACAACTATATTGCAGAAAAAATGAAGAAAATCTACATGTTCGTGGATATAAGATGTCCGTCCATATTAAAAATATGTTTACCTCATATTTTGAATATGGTCATCACATATTCCAAAAGAATATCTCGCGTATTCGTAAAGTTTTCATCACATTTTTTCTAAATTATGGCATGCATAAATATCTTTTAGTGTATGGGAAAAGAAGGATGTTAATCAAGTATTCAACAAGATATTCATTTCATATTCAAAAAAATTGTTTATCGTGTAATTGAAAAAAATTCAACTCATATTTGCAAAGTTTTCATGGATGAAAGTTATATTCATGTCATAAAGTTAGAATAACAGAAAGTAAAAAAATTCAAATGATAAATGGAAAAGAGAATAAACAGGAAAATGAAAAAAAATCTAAATCAGAAGAAATGAAACAAAAAATGTTAAACATACAAGAAAAAATGAAAACAAGATGGTCATAGCACCGAGGCTTAGGAAATTCGCCGACAATTGCCTGCCTAATGCTAGGAGTAGAATTCATTGGGGTCCTTCTACTAAGCCCTAGCTTTTCAACAAGGTTGTAGGAGAAAAAAATATAAATTCTATTTTCAAAATTTGCAGGACATGTATAAATTTTGCTATTTCCTAACATAGCTCATATAAGGTTGATGCCTTTTACAAGTTCTGGTTATTGGACTTTCTTCACCTCAGAGTCCATTTCTCTTTATCTCTCTCCCTATCTCTCTGTCCCTCCCATTCTCCACACAAGGTCTCCCCTCTTCGCCTCCGTCTCCATGCTAAGTACGCTAAAAACGTCCATGGTTGAGCAATAAATGATACTTTGAGGCAATTGTGAGGGATTGTACTCCTGCATCCATCCTGATCTGGAGTCCTATGTCAGGAGCATAGCTGTGGCTAAATTGGTAGCCACCACATAGGCCAGGACACCTGATTCCACCTAGATCTAGAACCAACACACTAAATAGTGAGGGAGCAAAGCAGCCCACTATCTCGAACGGTCACATCTTATCATGACTAGCATCACAAAAAGTTGTTGTGATCTCCACCATTGCACCGAAGAAGGTATGATGAACAACTTACCCTTTTATGTTCTTCCACGAAAAAATTAGGTAAAAAGTAGTTGATCCTTGAGTTAATTTTATACAATATAAAAGAATACGTAAAAGTTTAAGGGTTTACAAATATAAATGTAAAATAGTCTCGGAAATTCAATATTACCTTCGTTCATGTTCTATGGCTAGAAAAAGGCAACATTTGTCTTTTTATTTCAAATGCTGATGAAATTTATGATCATGATTATTATTGAAACGCATGCACATTTGGATGGCAATATTTTAGTCCTTACTAAGTCTCGCATTATGTTTGTAGTTTCATGAACATTTTTAACATTTTTCCATAATGATAATTGGTTCGAGCACTACTAGGTGAATGAAAATATCAACTGGAGCACCAAGGCCCTCATCAACCTTGTTGGTGTCATGCTTGGACTTCCAAGGGTGTATGGACCTACTAGCACTACAAAAAAATACACTTCCGTGATGATACGTGTTTGTGACAGTAGGTCGCGTTTTTTGTCATGCATGTACATCCATGACAAATTTATGATAGAATCAAGATAGTCATACCTGTGCAATCGTAGAAATGTTCCATGACATTACCAAAATTATCATCGCGGAAGTGTCCACTTCCATGACAATAAATCGCGCGTCACAGAACTGCTTTCGTCAAGGGTGACCGACACGTGGCATCCACCGTAACGGAACGCCGTTAAGCTATCGGGTCGGGTTTTGGATCCGATAACCCGTTAAAAGCCCCGACCAATGGAGATTTTCCACGTGTAAAATCATCATTGGCTAGAGGAAACACGTGTCGGCTCACCGTTGGGACATATGTCATCCACTCATTGTACAGAAGGCGCCTATGATACGTCGACACGTGGCACGGCCCAACAGAGGCCCATTCATGTGAAAAGGCCGGCCCCTTTTGACTTGGTCAAAAGGTGGCGGGCCCACGGAAAGCCTGTTAACGGCATGTTCGCATATAGCCCATTTACAGCCCGCTAACCGAGGGCCCCTTACGCCCTATCCGAATTAGGCCCAGTAGAGTCATCTGGGCCGTCCAATATGATTCAGCCCGTTTTAACTTCTGGTCCATGTGTGGCCCATGACTTCTTTCGGCCCATATGAGGACCTTTGTAACTCTTGGCCCATTAAAGACCCGTTGTGAAACTGGCCTGTAATGAATAGTGTATCACTTTATACCCATTAACGGCCCGTTATTCCATTGGGCCGTTTCCAGCCCAAGTTATCTTTCGGCCTTCTCAGGGCCCATTGATTCTTGGGCTCATTTGCAGCATTCGGTTATATACGGCCCGTTACTGTCATTTTCTGCTTGTGGGCCAAATTCAGCCCGTCGTTACAGTCGGCCCGTTTGCGGACCGTTAATACGTTGGGCCATTTTCATGTCAAAAAAAACCCGTTGGGCTGTTTTCATAGAGTTATCAAATACGACCTATTAACGGCCCGTTATGGTCCACGAATAGTACGGCCCATGATTGGCGGAATGATGATACGCACCGTAGAAGGCCCATGGATCCTACGGCCCGTATGAGGCCCATGGATGGTACGGCCTGTAGAAGGCCCATGGACCCTACGGCCCGTAGAAGGCTCATTGATCCCTCAGGCCCGTATAGAAGGCTGATGGATCCTATGGCCCGTATAGAAGGCCAATGGTCCTACGGCCGACCGAAGGCCCATGGATCATACGGCCTGCAGGAGGCCCATGGTTACAACAGTCCGTGTGTTGCCATGATTATTTTGGCCTAGTTACCAAAAATAGGCTATTGTGGCCACTAGAAAAACACAGAAAAAGAACTGCAGTGACTACAAGCAAACAACTAAAAAAGAAAATAAGGAAATAAATAAGCAAGCAATTAAGGCTAGAAGATGGTAACACTCCTTGACGTTTGGCCTCTTGAATCGAACCAGCGCGAGCACTAATTAACTCCTCGGTCAATTGATTACTCATCAATCTTTCCATCTCTATACCGCTTGTGTTTCTTCTTCTTCACCCAATAAATGGAGTAGTACTAGATGCGGTTGTTCTTCCCACAACAAGTATTCTAGGACTAGCCAGCTGTTTGTGGAAGACACTACCTTCGCCGCACAGCCATCGCCTGCGGCGTCGCCCTCATCTCCTACCTGACCGTGTTTGGCAACTCCCCGCTCCAGAGGACTCCGACGGAGATACGTAGCGGTCGTGTGTGGTGGCGTTGGGGTAGGGCATGTTGAGGCGTCGATGACACTGGTGGCCATAACATCACAAATGTGACGTCCAAATCATGCAGAAGGAGGCGATGAAGATGCGCATAGGGGTGATCGAGTGGATCAGTGCCACCTCATCACAAGGTAATCCCCATCGTTTGTCATGACTGAAAATCTTTCCGCCGATATCTTTGTCTGATCAATGTTCTTGGTCTACAGTTCACCTCCCTCTCCCTCTCTCTCTCTCTCTCTCTCTCTCTCTCTCTCTCTCTCTCTTTTATGAATCGACAGATGCCTTTAGATCTTCGGTACCCAACGGCTATGACTCCGCATCCGATCTCGCCAACCCTCGTGATCGCCAGAACTGAGGCCAAGGAGCTGCGATGATCCCATGCAATTCTTCTTCTAATTTTATGTAGTGTTGTAAAATACAATTTTAGAAGGTCAGAGATCCCTTATTTTTTTCTGAAGAACAGGTGTTCAGAATTTTCGATTTGATCATGGAAACAAGTGCATGGTCTAAACCATGTCATCTTTTATTTGCGAGTTAAACCATGTCTATCTTGATAGCAGGTTATCCAAAGTATTGCGGGTTTTAAACCATGTTGACATATTGCAGGTTATCCAATAGACATGGCAGTCAATACGGGATCCAACACATGGCTCACATGAGTATCATAATTTGCATTTGTTTGAGGGCATGTTCATCTTGATCTCTTCTGGATTGAACAAGAAAAGAAAAAAATACATTGGTATTCAACAGTCTAGGGTCATCAATTTATCTGATGTAAGATTGTTTATTTTTAAAAAAAATACATTATTGATTCTCAAGTCATCGGGACAGGTAATCCCAGGTTACGATGTTATTTGTCATTAACATTAATGTTTCAGTTGATGTGAATAAAATTATTCATTTTGGAGATATTTGGAAGAAGTATGCAAACAACATTTTTTTATCATGATTGCACAATCTGCATTCAAAAACTATTGCATCGAGTTTAATTTCTATATCTGACCAAAAGGACTATAGTAGCATATATTTAATAAAAATTACACTGAAGAACCAAATAACTTCTGACTAACCATGTTGCCATCTTCACATATCTAAACATTGTCTGTCTATATAGTTTGACATGCTAACCTACCACGACATTGTTTAAATATTTAGCTATATACCAGTAATAAAAAAACACAACAAGTTTCCACGGCAACACGCGGGGTATCACCTAGTTACTTGAGATATGGAGTACCATTTTGCAGTCACAAGGCAAATAATTGACTAAATGTTCTTGAATGCTTCTCCTACTTGGTTGAAGAAATGGGTGTCGTTCTTTGATGAGAAACATAATAGCCAGACGTGTTTCTTAGTGAACCAAGATAATATGGGGTGATGCTATGTCCATGCCTACTAGTTGGATGAAAATTCTCAATTATTTTCATACCCAGTAGATAGGAACAAAAATGAGGAGTGTGAACCAGAACCTTAATTTCTTCCTCTCGTTGTGCATGATCTCTTCCTCCCACTCAGCTACGCCTCTCTGCTAACCATACTAATCCTCCCTAATTTTACAGTTGTCGATTCACCAAAGCAACTGGATGGGCCAATGTACTGCATTCAACTGGATTTTCATTTTTTTGGATTTTTTTGTGCATATTTTCAAAACATAAATACTCGAATGGGAAAATTATATTGCAAAAAAGGGGAAAAATATAAATATTCGTGCATCTAATATGTTTTTTCCGTATTAAAAATATGTTCACCTCATATTTTAAATATGGTCATCACATATTTCAAAAGAACTCCCGTATTCAGAAAGTGTTCATCACAGATGTAAAAATATGTCATGCATAAATATGTCCACTGGCTCTCCTGCTACCAACTAGTAAAGCAAAGGAGAGGAGGTGTTCTAGGATTCCGGTATATGCATATGTTTAACCAAGCTCTCTTGGCAAGGCAAGGGTGGAGACTGATTCACAAGCCGGATAGTTTGTGTTCCAGAGTCTTGAAATCAGAATATTATCCTCGTGTGGATATTCTAGACATGGTCATTTCCTCGTATGCATCGCCGTCCTTGAGTTAAGATACTCAAGAAAGGCATCATCTGGCGTATAGTGAATGGAAGAAAAAAATTAGATTCAGAGAGACAACTCGATTTTGAGACAGTATGGCCTCAGGTTGCCAAATTCGCTAGAAACTCAAGGTTGAGGTGGGTTAACCAATTGATTGCCTCAATAAAAAATGAATGGAATATTAACCTTGTCCTTAGGCTATTTTATTATTTTGATGTAGAGGAGATATTTCACATAAATCACCATTCTACGTGATGGATGACTTGCTTATAAACTTGCCACCCAACTGAAATTGAGGTACAATTCCCCTGCTTCTAGTTCTTCAAGTGCGACAACATATAATTGGAATATTTGGGATGTGATTTGGAGAGGTAAGGTTCCAGAGAAGGTTAAGGTCTTTGGCTGGAGGTTACTACTGGCTCACTGACTACACAATTGTGTAAATTCACAAAGGCGCTGAGTGTAACACCATTTGTGCTATTTCTGGTAACAATGTGGAGCATGAATTCCAATCTTCGCAGTGGATTTGGGATGTTGTCTAGTGTCCCATCAGTACTTTTTTGAGGGAATTGGTGCCCCATCAATACTTAATTCCCCCATGTCTAATGATTGCAATCAGTCTATAGTAATATACAAGTCTAGTGTTTTCCCTCAATTAAAAAAATAAACATAACTCGAGTTAATTTTTCTAAAAAAACAGGGCGAGTTCTTCCCCTACCTTCTTCGATGTTGACAGTGGAGGGCGAAGTGGAGGCAACAACTACCTTCTCCGATGCCAGTCGTGGTAAGACGTGGCCATCGGAGACGGTATGCTGCTTTCCTCCAACACCAATCATCATGTTGGCTCCAGATCTGGGGTGAAACAGACGCCTTCGACTGCGGTGACTCCAAATCTGGATGCGGCTGGTCGCCCACACCTAGGACTCCAGATCTGGACGGAAACATAGTAGTACCCCACGCGGTTGTCTCAACGCATCATCACCGCTCAACCGTGTCTGGTTCTAGCGCAGTCGATGTGGATGTCGAGGGGAAGGGGGACGTGTGTGACGAGAGACAGATAGTAGGGAGGGGGAGAGAGGAGAGCGGGAGAGTGGCGTGTGGGTTTGTTTGTTATAGAAAAGTTTTAGCGAAGTACCACGGGGAACCTTGTCAAACTTCGAGTGATTTTTCTTGCTTTTGGCAACTTTATACCTTACTAATATGAGATGAACAAACTCTATTACTACGTAAAGAGGGAGGCTAGATTGTGCATGCTTGCGAATCGTGCACTCGCTTTTTGACTAGTTGTATTTTCCAGTTTGGGAAAGGGTGCAGCACCTCCTTGTTCCCATTAGAAGATTAGGTGAAGGCTTAATAAGAAACTAGGGAAGGCCCGCCCTAAAATTCAACGGGAGAAGAGATTAGGTGGAGGCTCAATAGGAAATTAGGGAGCTCGCATCATGAAATTATGGGGCGGATAGATTATGTGAAGTTAACATTTTTTGAATTTGTGAAATTTTTTTTGCCAAATTCATGAACAATTTTTGAATTACCGAGCATCTTTTTTATATCCCGGATTATTGAAAAAAAGAAAAAAAAGAAAAGGAAAAAAGCAAAAGGAAACATTTGCAAAAAAAAACCGGCGGCGTCCTCGTCAGACATGGGCCGGCCCATAAGGGGAGCGTGGGGTGCGCGCCCGCTTCCTTCGCAGCGCGTTGCAGCGTCCTATAGGCGCTCCCAGAGCTCGCCTAGCCATGCTAAGACATTTGTCGTCGTCCTACGAGAATGGCATGTGGGAAAACTCTATTCGACGCTCGCTCCGGCAAACTGTGTCGGGCAATCGCACACAACAGCCAAGCCAGCGACAAAACATGGGCCGACCCACTTCCATATAATACACAGTCCGTCCAAGCGGTTTTGGGAACCTTCTAGACTTTCTGGTTTTTCTAAACCGTCCAAACAGTCCATCCAACGAAACTAAACCGGGTTTTCTCTGGTTTTGATTCTTCTCTCGGTTTTTCTGGCTTTCTATAATTTTTCTTTTTCTTTTCTCATTTTTCTTTTTCATTTTTCTGTTTCTATTTATTTTTCTTTTTCTTTTTCTTTTTTTTCAAGTTTACTTTCCTTTTTCAAAAAGTGTCCAGAATTTTCAAAACGACTAAAATTTTCAACTTTTTGTTAAAAATATATGAAAATGTTTCCTGTTTTCAAAATTTGTTTCAAATGTACAAAATTCAAAAAAGATGGGAATATCAATAATTATTCGTACTTTCAAAATTTGTTCATAAATTTCTAAAAATGTTCTAATTCACAAATTGTGTTCGTTTTTTCAAAAGTTGTTTGAAATCTTACTGTTATTCTGAAAATTTGTGTGGAATGTTAAGTTTTGTTCTCATTTTTTTTAAAATTTTGTTCATGTTGTTCGTGTTTTCAAAAGTTTGGAGTTGAAAAATTGTTCGGAATGTTTATTTTGGTTTTCATTGTTGTTCATGTTTTAAAAATTGTTCAGAGTCTTATTTATTTTTCTAAAAATTTGTTAAGAATCTTAATTTTTGTTCTCATTTTTTCAATTTTTTTTATTTTGTTCGTGTTTTCAAAAGTTTGAAGTTCAAAATTTGTTTGAAAAGTAAATTATTGTTCTCATTTTTACGAATTTTGTTCATTTTTGCTGAAAATGTTCCTATTTTCAAATTTTGTTCATAAATTTCAATATTTGTTCGCTCATTTGAAAAAATGTTCGGTAATTCAAAAAATCTTCACCTTTTTAAACTATGTTCACACACCAAAAAAAATTTGTTTTGGAAAAAGTTCACATTTGTTTAAAAAAATTGAATTTTTAAATAATGTTCACATGTTTAAATTTTGTCATAAATTAAAAAATATATGGGAATTACCACAATGGCGATGGGCTGGCTTCCCTGGCGTGAGGAGAAGAGTTCGGAGAGTATGAAGGACCTGAGGCCTATCAGTCTTTGCAATGTGGTGTACAAGCTAGTTTCCAAGGCACTTGCAAATAGACTTAAGCACATACTCCCTGATATAATTTCCCCAAACCAGAGTGCCTTTGTGCTAGGAAGATTGATAACCGATAATATAATGTTAGCTTATGAATGCACACACTTCATGCAGAATAAGAGGAGGGGTCAAGAGGGTTATGCTGCAGTGAAGTTGGATATGAGTAAAGCCTACGATAGAGTAGAATGGGACTTCTTGCAGAAAATGTTGTAAAGGCTGGGTTTCAATGATGAGTGGATCAAGAAAATCATGATGTGTGTGTCCACGGTGGCATATCGACTTAAGGTAAATGGTGAATGTACAGAAGTGTTGCTACCCCAAAGAGGTCTCCGACAAGGTGATCCACTATCACCATATCTATTATTAATCTATGCGGAAGGTTTTTCTTCACTCGTAACTAAGGCTGAATTGGAAGGGAATCTAAAAGGGATTTGCATAGGTAATGATGCGCCGAGTTTCAATCATCTACTGTTTGAAGACGACTCATTGGTACTGATAAAAGCCATGAGCGGAAGTGCCAGGTATGTGCAAAACATACTACATATTTATGAGGTGTGCTCGGGTCAGGTCGTTAACTACGACAAGTCTTCTGTCATGTTTAGTAGGAGTACAAAACCGGACCAGAAACATGAGGTGTTGTCGGAGCTAAATATCAATGTTGAAGCTAGATCGGAAAGGTATTTGAGATTGCCTGTATATGTGGGACAAGCAAGGAAAAAAACAGTTGAGTACCTTAAGGCAAGAATTTGCAGAGGATCCAGGGATGGATTGAGAGGGTGTTTTTTTTAGAAAAAGAGGAAGACCTCCGGCCTCTGCATCTGGACGATGCATACGACCATTTTATTATTTATTGACACAAAATCATACAAAGTCAAACAACAGTAAGACTAAAGCCACTGTCTAAGCAACATCTGTCGCTACGCCTATCCAGTTGATGAAGGGTCGCTGATAGTCTGGGCCTAATACCAAACAGACCTCGCAGCCAAACCTAACATCTAAGACCTGAGGTCCCAACGAGGACGCCTGTCGTGTATGGGCACCCACCAGTCCCGCGTGCTCCTCAACAAGAACGCCTGCCGGGTATGAGGCCGCCGCAGCCACCTGCCACCAATCCATCTTTAGAGTTGTACTGATGCATCTACCTTGCCCGGTCTAGCTGCCACCAACGCCACCACGACGCCAGACAGCGTCATCCTCCTGCGCGGGTCCATCTCCGCTTATCGGGCGCTGAGTCTCCACTGCGCCATGCCGTCGAGATCCGCCGCCATCAATGGGCAAGATGAAACACTGCTCCTCCTCTCTTGTCCCCTCCAACCAGCACTTGCTCCAAAATGATGCCTCCGGGAGGAAGAATGACACCGAAGGTGTCGTCATTGTCCGATCCGGTAGACCCAGATCTAGGGTTTCCCCCGGAACTTCTCGATCAGGTTGACGTGACCTACAACGACGATGCCTCGAGAAGGGAACGACATCCGTGACGCTGCCATCGTCCGCCAAGACCACAGTTAGGCACGATTTTCACCGGAAGCCACAACGTCCTAATCTCGCGGCTGGCTGAAACCAACCGGAACCGCGCCACGAAGACGTATGTCGTTGTCGGTACTCCGGCGGAGATCCGGCATCTCCTCACTGGCCCCTCCACGCACCGCCGGTCGACGAAAGGCCTCCCCATGGCGGATCTGATCATGGCATTGGATCCGCAGTCACCGTTGTCACCATCCCGACCAGAACAGCCCACCCAGCTAGATGGGGCGCTGCCACCGCCGCCGTCCATTCAGGGCCGCCGCTCCATCGTGTATGGTGGTACGGCCACCGCCGCACGTCCTGCGGTCGCCGCCCCAGCCGTCGCCTTCGGATCGCACAAGAGGAGCCGCCCCTGCTGCCTCAAATGGGATCCACAGCCTCCACCCGCCCCAGATGCGTTCGGCACCAGGCCCGCCGCCACCACGGTCCATGCCAGCGGCAGCGGCGGCAGATGGAGGCGCTACAGAGAGCTGGCGGCGCTAGGGTTTCGGGGCCCCTGGCGTCGCCCAAGGGGAGGCGACGCGAGGGGGAGCTATCTTGTGGATCAACAGTTTCCAGATATCAGGATTGAGAGGGTGTGCTAATTAAAGCATGTGCCCAGGCTATTCCAACTTTCGCCATGTCCTGTTTTGATCTCACAAAAACTCTATGTGAGGAAATGGGGATGATGATATGTCGTTTCTGGTGGGCAAAGCAAGACAAGCAGAATACTATGCATATGCTTAGTTGGGAGACATCTACCAAACCAAAGAAGGAAGGGGGAATGGGCTTCCGTGATATATATGGGTTCAACCCAAAGTTTTAAATAGCGCGCTAAGCATCTTAGCGTTGGACCTCTTTCAAATGCTATAGCGTGCTATAGCGGAGCTATAGTGCGCTATTTAAAATGTTTGTTCATTTGTTTGGACCAAAGTCTCTTAGCGGAAGACCTTTTGTAAACGCTATAGCATGCTATAGCGGAGCTATAGCGGGCTATTTGAAACAGTGGTTCAACCTAGCCATGTTGGCGAGACAAGCGTGGAGGCTCCTGACCACGCCTAATTCCCTATGTGCCAGGGTGCTGAAGGCCCGTTACTTCCCTGCTACATCGATCCTACATGCTGAACCTGCTCATGGAATATCATATACTTGGCGCACCATCCTCAAGGGGGTGGATAAATTGAAGAAGGGATTGATATATAGGATTGCCGACGGTACAGATGTCAACATATGGAAGGATCCATGGCTGAACAGGATGGGATCGAGATTACCATTAACACAACGTGTTACTGGTAGATGCCTTCTTACTCGGGTGTGTGAACTAATCGACCCAGAGAGTGGAACGTGGGATGAAAATCTGGTATGCAATATCTTTGTCCGGGAAGATGTTCATGTGATACTATCAACACCAATCAATGAGGAATATGGGGACTTCCACGCATGGTTCGCTGATACGAAGGGACAATTTTCTGTCAAATCGGCTTACAGGGTCTATGTGCAGTGCAGGGATGAACATTTACCAAGCGGGCCAGCCTCCTCATTTGAATCTTCCCCCTGGAAGGATATCTGGGCACTCCCTTGCCAGCCCAAAGTACAACAATTCCTATGGCGACTAGCACATAACGGTCTTCCCTTGCTGTTGACTTTGAAGCGGAGAGGTGTCAAATGCGAGACATTATGCCTATGCCGCGGTAGGCTGGATGAGGATGGCGCTCACTTGTTTTTAAGGTGCAAGGAAGTGAAGAAAATCTAGCGAGTTATGCAACTCGACGAGCTTCAGAGTCAGTTATCTGCATGCATGGATGCGAAGGAATTAGTGCAAAAGATTCTGGAACTGCCTGCGGAAAAATGTGTACTGGTAACCTGCATGCTTTGGCGTTGGTGGTGTCCTCGAAATAAAATAAATGCACGTGAGGGATCTCGCCCGGTAGAAGAACTAGAAACCAGCATCAGGTATTGGGCACATGAATCTCTTCTGCTCTGTAGTATGGACCAGGGGCCAAAGAAGCAGTTGTATGGCAGAAACCGACAGGTGACACACTCAAAATCAATGTATATGGGGCTTTCAGTGCACATGAGAAAAATGGTGGTTGGGGCTTCGTGGTTCGTGATCTGCATGGAGATGTGAGGGGATTAGGCGCTGGCATGTTGCAGTTTGTTGGCAGTGCAATTCAGGCAGAAGCAACAACATGTATAGAGGCTTTGCAAGCAGTAGCGCAGTGGGGCATGATGAATGTGCTGGTGGAGACTGATTGCCAAAATCTGGTTCGAGCTGTGAAAGGAAATGGGTACGATCTCGCTCCCGAGGGAACTATCTTTAAGGAGATTAACAGGGCCGGGCCAGCAAAATTCGGGGCCCTGTGCGAAACTAAAAAATGGGGCCCTATCTCACAAAAAAATGAACTAACGAGCTATTATAATGTGTATATATAATGTATAATGTACATAATATAATGTCTTACATAACAATAGGACATATAAAAAAAAGTCATACCTATCCAAATTCCGATGATCCGATTGATCTAATGAGTAATGACGAGGGACGAGGCAGGGTGGAGCCAGGATTTGGGTATAGGGGGCCAAGCCAAGTATGGATAAAAAAATCCAGTACAAAAGATAATTATCGAGAACAAGGTTGAGAACTTGCACACCAGCTTCATTAACATTTTCAGTGCATTGACAATTCAATAAGAAAACGAATTAATCTAAATGGTGTTTGGCAGCGTTCTCACTCCTCATAGTTGAGGAATCTCAGTTTTAGAAGCAAGTCGGCTTAGAAAACGAATTAACTTTTGTGTTGTTTGGCATAGGAATTTTAATTTCTGAATTCTAAACTCATATGGTTGACATGGGAATTTTTACATCACAAATAGAAGCTCATACAGGATAATTTGCATCAGGATAATTCCCAGGACGCATATATGAGATGAGAATCAAGAGAAATTAATATAGTGTGATGTGCTAATCTGCTAGTTTGTTCGCTGAAGCAGTGAAGTACCTTGCTATCTGCTACATTGTGAGAGGCAGAGTAGGCAATAGGGAGATCAGAGTTAGACGTACGGCAAGGGCACGCGACGGCGGCGGCGGCCGCGGCGGTGGCAGAGTTAGATAATACGCTAATTACGGACGAAAGAACGGAGTCTAGGAGACCAGATCAAAGATTACGTTGTCGACTGGCCGCTAGTGGGCTTTTACTATGCGCTTTTTCCCCTCTTTTTCCTCCAGGAGGCGACGTTTCTTCGGTTCCTGTAGGCACGATCGATTCGAGAGTTGCCAGTTGCCGATCCCGATCCTGTAGCTTCCTTTTTTTTAGGGAATCCCGATCCCTGTAGCGATAGGACGAGGCGTGCGCTCGATCGATGGCCTCGTCGCCTCTCCAGCCCAACTCCAGCGTCACAAGGCCCAATAGCGCTTAGTTTTTTTCTTTCTAATACTAGGTCTGTATAAAAATTTGGGGCCCCTCAGAATTTCGGGCCCTGTGCGGGCCGCACTTTTGGCACCACTGTGGGCCCGGCCGTAGAGATTAAAATCTTTACTAGACAGAACTTTAATAATTTTAGTTTTACTTTTGCCCCAAGGGGATGTAATAAGCTAGCACATACTATAGCTGCAGTAGGTGCTCGAGGTCCGGCTGCTAGGAAGATTTGGACTGAAGCCCTACCAGACGTTGCTTGTGTTCAGAGGGCCAGTGTCTTTGCGGTGCGGGTTTAAGGTATGGAATCACTGTGTTCCATTTCAAAAAAAAAGGAGAAGAGTTCGATCTGCTGCCTGCAAATTTCATTTTAATGGAATATAGAACTTGTTTTATTTTCACTGATGCTTATAGTTCTTTAGGAAACGCACTGCAATTCTATAAAGTAGCGCGCGTGTCGCAGTGGCATGCGCGTCTATAGAATGTGGCGAGTTTGATACCAGGCTACATAGCGCGCCCCCTTTTTTGCGATTTTTTGTCCCAGGTGACCCATCTCCTATGCAAACCTGCAAAATTTTGCCACAGTAAGCAGCACATAGGAGGCCTCTGGCGTGTGCTCAGTTAAATAAAAAAAGTATGGCGTGTCCAAATGCTTCCACTGAGTACCACATTATTTTTTTACTCTCTCTGTAAAAAATATAAGAGTGTTTAGACATTGCCCAAATGCTCATGGCATAGAGAATGTCGTGTCGCGTTCATACCGAGCAAGATCTTGTAGCGGCCGACATTGATGTCGGGCAACACGACCACACGTGAAGGTGACGATGACAGACGCGACCTCTCGGGCGGCCCGGACAAGCGCGCGACCCAGCAGCAGGCGCGGTACGACCGGCTCAACGCCGTCCGTGCTCCACCTTTGTCAAGACCAACGTTGCGTCGAAATGAGTTCACAACTATCCGGACCTTACCATTGCATGGGCCTTCAACTGCTCCATCACCACCACGGAGACGGACGCCTGGTGTCGCCACCGCCTTGCTCGCCATGATCGGCGAGGAATGGCCGCTTAACGACTGCTCCACTAAGGCCGCCCGGCCTCCGCTAGCACCGTCGGCAGTGGCCATGGCGTCCCTCAGCACCGCGTAGGAGGAGGCGGAGCCGCCAGACAAGGTGTCGCGGCCCTCCGGTGCCTTTCCACCACTGGAGGGACGACCACGACGACGGCACGCACGGCGACAGTGGTATGGCAGGAAAGGGCGGCCATGCATACGAGGTGGTCGTCCGATAGAGTTTTTGTAGTTAAATGGTCAAAATATCTATCTTTATGTAAATTAAGTCTGAATTTTAATGGAACCCGTCGCATTTTTATTAATTTCATCCAGTCAGTTGAAATGCGGTTTCAATTCTATACAGACAATGTTAGAGGAACGACTTCCGTATCCATGTCCCAGGGAGCAAATTTGCGCGTCAGGCCCAACACGCAAAAAAGAAGGGTTGTAGATGCCCCAAGCCCATCATCATCCATGTCCTGGCCAGGACGGCGTTATAGCCGGAAGAAGGATATATCAACGTGAAAAAAAACTGACCTCTACCGAACTGCTCTCCTCTGCTCCTCATGCGACCTCCTTGCCTTCGGTGCCACCTGTCGTCCTTGGCGTGATCTGTTCTCAGCGCACACATCCTCTTTGCAGCCTCTCCTCCTCTACCCAAGTACCGACAGGCAACAATCTCCCCACACTTGGAAATTGGCTGATCCTGCTGCCGCCCCATCATGTCCCAGTTTGCTTTCCTTAAGTGACCTGAGAGGCACGCTCTTTCGTTGTTGCTCCTACGGTCACCTCATCTTCCACGACCGTGACCGGTTCTGCATTGTTAATGCATTCAGTGGCGCTTAAGTTGTACCTCCTTGCCTCAAGTCAGATCACTTCACTCGCATTAGCTTTGCCACCTTGACTGCCCCGGTTGCATCTACTGACTCACATCTCCTTGTCGGCAGTGGAGCCTATCTGTTCCATTGGCGCATCGGGAGCGACTCGTGGTTGGAACACTATCCTAAATTTCTTTTTCTTAAGAGTGAACAAATTGTGGCCCGGAAGGGCAAAACATACGCCCTTGGGTCTTTTGGGTCCTTCTGCATTATACAATAGTCACACAGGCTTGAGAAAGATAGAACTGAAGATCACTATTGGACAGATCAAAAAACATGGCTCGTGGTGTGTTGTGACGTGCTTCTCTTGAATAAACTCGACGCAGGAGGAAAGACATTCTCAGACGCCATCCAGTTCATGGCCTTCAAGCTTGACTCATTGGACGCCGTGACCAAGAAGGCAACATGGGTGAAGGTGTACAGGCTGGATCACTGGGCCATCTTTGTCAGCCCTGACATGCGATGTGAGGCGTTGCCATGCATGAACCCGGAGAGATGGGGAGGGAGGAGCAACCACATATACTTCCCAAGTTATCAATCTGAAAAACCTTGGGCTGCAGTCCAATTATGGCAACAATATAACGAAAATTGGACACGTTTGCAGCTCAGGAACACTGGAAGCCGGGACCGCAGATTGGAGTTAACCCGCGTCATTCCCAGCATGTTTCCTCGCTCTGGTCAGCGATGATCTTAGGGGCAATCATGCGTGCAACTGGTGATTAGCTTCTGATATAACTTTCGTCGGAGAATTCTACTACCTCTGGAAGTCTTATATCTTCTATATCTGAATAGGGGCACCCCACTATGTGATTTTCCTGCCTTCTTAGGAAGCCACGCCACTCTAATTGTTGTAGCTGTTGATTAGTAATGATGAGGAGTGTTCAACTGTCTGATTAAATGTTGAGCAAATTACTTAGAGATGCCACCGCTAAGTGAAGATACCGTTTCGTTCTTTTCCAGCCTTACCGCTAGCACACCTAGCGATCGATGATAAGCCTTTGACTCTGATATTTTTCCTGGGCTTTACACGTACACTTCATCAAAACTGGACACGAAAAATCCCAATAGGTAACTGCTTGACCCACACATTTATCATCTCCCTAATTAGCAGATGGTAGCACTCCTTGGCATTTAGCCTCTCGAATCGAACCAGCGTGAGCGCTAATTAAATCCTCGATCAATTGATTACCCATCAATCTCGCCATCTCTATACCGCTTGCATTTCTTCTTCTTCACCCAATAAATGGAGTAGTAATAGATGCGGTTGTTCTTCCCACAACAAGTATTCTAGGACTAGCCAACTGTTTGTGGAAGACGCTGCCTTCGCCGCATATCCATCGCCTGCGGCGTTGCCCTCATTTCCTATGCGGCCGTGTTTGGCAACTCCCCGCTCTAGAGGACTCCGACGGAGGCACGTTGCGGTGGTGCGTGATGGCGTTGGGGTAGGGCATGTTCAGGGGTCGATGACACTGGTGGCCACGACGTCGCACATGTGACATCCAGATCATGCAGAAGGAGGCGATGAAGATGCCCATAGGGGTGATCGAGTGGATCAACGCCACCTCATCACAAGGTAATCCCCATCGTTTGTCATGACTGAAAATCTTTCTGCCGATATCTTTGTCTGATCGATGTTCTTGGTCTGCAGTTCACCTCCATCTCTCTCTCTTCTATGAATCGACAGATGCCTTCAGATCTTCGGTACCCAACGGCTATGACTCCGCATCCGATCTCGCCAACCCTCGTGATCGCCAGAATTGACGGCAAGGAGTTGCGATGATCCCCTGCCATTCATCTTTGAATTTTGTGCAGTGTTGTAAAATACAATTTTAGAAGGTCAGAGATCCCTTATTTTTTTTCTTCTGAAGAACAAGTGTTCAAAATTTTCGATTTGGACATGGAAACAAGTGCATGTTCTAAACCATGTCATCTTTTTTTTGTGAGTTAAACCATGTCTATCTTGATAGCAGGTTATCCAAAGTATTGCGGGTTTTAAACCATGTTGACATATTGCAGGTTATCCAATAGACATGGCAGTCAATACGGGATGCGACACATGGCTCACATGAGTATCATAATTTGCATTTGTTTGAGGGAATGTTCATCTTGATCTCTTCTGGATTAAACAAGAAAAGAAAAAAAATACATTGGTATTCAACAGTCTAGGGTCGTCAATTTATCTGATGTAAGATTGTTTATTTAAAAAAATTACATTATTGATTCTCAAGTCACCGGGATAGGTAATCCCAGGTTACGATGTTATTTTTCATTAACATTAATGTTTCAGTTGATGTGAATAAAATTATTCATTTTGGAGATATTTGGGAGAAGTATGCAAACACCATATTTTTTATCATGATTGCACAATCTGCATCCAAAAATTACTGCATCAAGTTTAATTTCTATATCTGACAAAAAGTAGTACAGTAGCGTATATATTTAATAAAAATTACACTGAAGAACCTAATAACTTCTGACTGGCCATGTTGCCATCTTCACATATGTAAACATTATCTGTTTATATAGTTTGACATGCTAACCTACCACGACATTGTTTAAATATTTAGCTATATACGGGTAAGAAAAAACACAACAAGTTCCCACGGCAATGCACGGGGTATCACCTAGTTACTTTAGAGATGGAGTACTATTTTGCAGTCACAAGGCAAATAGTTGACTAAATGTTCTTGAATGCTTCTCCTACTTGGTTGAAGAAATGGGTGTCGTTCTTTGACGAGAAAGATATTAGCCAGACGTGTTTCTTAGTGAACCAAGAGAAGATGGGGTTATGCTATGTCCATGCCTACTAGTTGGATGAAAATTCTCAATTATTTTCATACCCAGTAGATAGGAACAAAAATGAGGATTGTGAACCAGAACCTTAATTTCTTCCTCTCGTTGTGCATGATCTCTTCCTCCCACTCAGCTACACCTCTCTGCTAACCATATTAATCCTCCCTAATTGTACAGTTGTCGATTCACCAAAGCAACTGTATGGGCGAATGTACTGCATTCAACTGGATTTTCATTTTGTTGGATTTTTTGTGCATATTTTCAAAACATAAATACTCGCATGGAAAAATTATATTACAAAAAATGAAAAAAATATATAAATATTCATGCATCTAAGATGTTTTTTCCGTATTAAAAATATGTCCACCTCATATTTTAAATATGGTCATCACATATTTCAAAAGAACTCCCGTATTCAGGAAGTGTTCATCACATATGTAAAAATATGTCATGCATAAATATGTTTTAGTGTATTAAGAACAAAAAAATGTCATCCGAATTATGATGCCACAAATTATGCCACAAATGTTGGAGAAACACGTAATTTGACCTTTGGAGTCATTCTTTATAGTGCCACAAATTATGCTTGTAGGCGTTCTGAAGAGGCCCCACTTATGCTTTTTCTGAGACGATTTAGACAAGGGCCTTGAAAGGTATTTTCCTTCGTAAGTATCTCCAACATTGTTTGAAATGCCTTTAATTGTCTAGGCTAGAATTTTATAGGCCTTTTGAGGCATTTGTGAATACCCTCTAACAATTTACTCATTTTTGTGCCAACACCCACATGCTGTCGGTCCAGCTTTATGGAAGATGCACTAGAGTTCAAGGAAGTGGAAGAAATCATAGAGACAATCCTCATCCGCCTCGCGCCTGATGAGCCTGAGAATTTCGTTCGTGCATCCCTCGGCTGCAAACTGTGGTGCCAACTCCTCTCTTAGAATGGCTTCTGTGACCGCTATCGAGCCTTCCACAATATGCCACATATGCTCGGCCTTCTCCACAGTTGATTCTGCAATGACCCCTTTGTCCCCATTAAAAAATTCTCCCTCGTGGTCACTATAAACACAAATATGTGGCCGACTGCCACCACGACCGTGTCCTATATTTGTATTGAATCATATGGTTCCCAGTGACTGGCAACACCAGGAAGTTGCAGGCGCCACAGAAAGGCAACATTTGGAGAGCTTGGTTGCGCAACAATTTTTTAAACTACAAACTTTACAGTTTGGCATCCAAGGATTAGAGAGAGACCCCAACGCATCAAATTCCTGGTGATGGATACCTGGGAAAGGTGGTCATACTGCCAAGAATTACTATGTTCTCATGCACTCTTCTCTACCCAATGATGACCCCTGCAAGTGGATCTGGCAGCGCAAATGTATCATGAAAATCAAAGTCTTTGCATGGTGAATGCTCGATGATCGTCTGTACACGAGAGATATGCTCCTTAGAAGAAATTGGAGATCTGAGGAAGATGATAACTTATGCCCAATGTGTGCTGCACAACAACATGAGGATAGAGATCATCTCTTTTTAAAATGCAATTTCAATACCAGGGTCTGGAACTACTTACAAATATAGTGGCATGTTGGTTTGTCCATCAGGGAATGTATTTTGGTCGCCAAAAGAGGCTTTCAAAAGCCCTTCTTCTTTGAGGTAGTGTTTCTGGCTGCATGGAGCATCTGGACTACAAGGAATGACAAAATAATTTAGGCACATCAGGCCTACATTTGGAGCATGGAAGGCCAAATTCATTCATGATATCACATAGCACTCCCACAGAATAAAGCCAACTGTGAAGCCCCAGTTTCTACAATGGATACAGGCACGACCCTAAATCCCATTATGTGTCCCAGGAGGACTATGAATGCTGGTTGTAACTTTGTTTAGTATGATGCTGGTTGTAATTATGTTGGTTGTAATTAGTTTCCTGTAAATAGGTAAGATCCTAACTAATTAGTTAGTTTAGACTCCTTTAGCTTCTGTACATATTTACTCTTGTAGAGACTATGTTGGAGACTGTGTTGGAGGTTTTAATAAAGGACTGTGGGGCTCTTGCCTCACAGTAGTCAGTCAAAAAAGAGATGGTGGCCTTCAAAAGATGTGTCACTACAAGGATACATCAAAATATGTATGTAGTGAATTTGGCACATCAGTTTATTGTTGAGCCACTAAGAGTTGCTTGCAGCTATTATATGGACTTGTACACCCTTTTCGGTAATTTGGTGTCTTGTGCAGACATGCTGCTCGTACTTCCTTGTAATGGGGAAGCCTTCTACATCAATTTTTTTACTAATCCAACAGAGAATATCTGGGTGGAAGATGGAGGCTTGAAAAAGTGGGTGTTATTCTTTGGAGAGGAACATATTGGCTAGCCATGATGCTCAGTGAACTCAGAGCTGAAGGGGTTGAAATTCTTGAGTATTTTCATACCCAGTAGATAGTGACCAAAATGAGGACTATGAGCGAGAACCTTAATTTCTTCCTCTCGTGGCACATGCTCTCTTCCTTCCTGTCACCTCCACATGTACGATAACCACACTAATCCTCCCTAACTAACTGGTAGAGGATGCATCCAAGCAACCATATGGGCCTATGTGGGGTTTTCATCGAGATGCTCATTTTTTTGGAATTTTCATTCTGCATATGTAAAAGAAAGTTTGAAATGGAGAAACTATATTGTAGAAATGGAAAAAGGTACATGTTTGCGCGTATAATATCTCCATCTGTATTGAAAATATTATCACCTCATATTTCAAATATCGTCATCATATATTTCAAAAGAATTCATTGCGTATTTAAAAAGTGTTCGTGACATATTTAAAATGTATCCTGTATAAATATATTTGAGTGTATTAAAAAGAAAAACATATGTACATCCAATATTTTAAAAAGTATTCATTGTATAATAAAAAATATTAATCACATATTTGTAAAATGTTTCCAACATATTTGAATTACTTATAAGAAATATTATTGTATTAAGTTCCATGTATTAAAAAGAAATAAAAAGATGTTCAACTCTTATTTGTAAAATATTGATGGATAAATAATTATATTCATGCCATAGATTAAAAATTAAAACAAAGAAAATATACTAATAAACAAAAAAGAAACAAATAGGAAAACAAGGAAAGGCTAAACTAGAAGAAACAAGAAAACATGGAAACACACTAGGAAAAAAAGAAAAAGTATGGCCATAGCAGTCCCATTTAGGTAATCCGCCGATTATCCCCTGCCTGGTGCTTGGAGTAGGATTCATTGGGATCCTTCTACCGAGCCCTAGATTATACACAAGCTAGTACTTTAAAATTTATAAACTTATTTTCTACAATTTGCAGGATATGTATAAGTTCTTGGCACTAGACATTGTTCACCTCAAAGACATGGAGAGATAGAGAGAGAATGTGATAAAGCTAGCTAGCTCTCTCTCTCTCTCTCTCTCTCTCTCTCATCACGCATGCTCCACCCCGATCCTCTCCATATCCATGCTAACTATGCTAAATCCGCCCATGGTTGAGCAGTAGATCATGCTTTGCAAATATCAATGTAAAACAATCTCAAAATTTCAATATCAGTTTCATGAATCTCCCAAGGAAAGAAAATGCATCCCTTGCCTTATTTTATTTCAAATGTTAATGAAATTTAATGTGGTCCATTTTTCTGGAGGTTCATGCATATGCTTGGAAATAATTTAGTCCTTACTCGATTGTATATCATGTTTATTGTTTTACAAACATTTTTACTATGTTACTATAATTATGATTGATTGTAGTAGTACTATGTGAATGAAAATAGTGATAGCAGTTTATGTTACATAGTTAACTAGAGTTTGTTGTTATAATTGTTATCCTTAAGTTGATGATCCCTAATGGAGAATTTGAAGTTGGTACCATGCAATACATCAACTGGAGCTCCAACATCCCCATCTCCATACTCTTCATCATGTTCGCACCCCTAGGATAGGCAGATCTATGTCATGGTTTATTTTACACCATCATAGTTCCATCAGTGAACTTCTTGAATTCATTGCTACCAACCCTAGTTGGTATGCCGCACTTATATAAGTTAAATATCGCTTTGGCATGCACTTCCCTCCTATTATTTTTACAAACTTTGGCGACCAAACTAGCTCAGAAGAATTGAACAATGGAAAGACACAGGAGCTCATTGATCCCACACACCCTAGTACTCCATTGTGTCGCCTGAGCCCTCCAAGTATTTTGGACAAACCAGTAGTTGTCAAATATATTCATAGCCATGATATGTTCTCCCTCGGAAGATCCCTTGTCTCAATGAACATGCTCACTCTCAGTACGACTACATATCTATCTTGGCAATTTATTCAGCTCTACTGTAGAACCTTCATATATCCAAAAGCATCAACGGATTCATACATATTTTTCATCGGACGGGACCGACTGTACGCTTGGCGATTTGTGACCCCTCTTGGTTGCACTATGACTTTCTGAATCAGTATTTGATCTAGGAGATGGTGGCCTTGAAAGGATGGGTCATTATGAGGATACAAGAAAATATGTGAGACGTGGATTTGGCACACCAGTTTCTTGTTGACATAGTAAGAGTTGGTTGCAGCGATTATATGTACTCGTACATGCTTTCCAGTAACTTGGTGGCATGGAAAGACACACTTCTCCTACTTGGTTATAATAAAAAAAGCCTTCTATTGTATCGACTTTTCGACTAAACCTACAAAGTATTTGCGGGTGGAAGCTGGAGGCTTGAAGAAGTGGGTGTTGTTTTCTGACGGGAAACATATTGGCCAGACGCGTTTCTTAGTGAACCAAGAGAATATGGGGTAATGCTATGTCCATGCCAACTAGTTGGCTGAAAATTCTCAATTATTTTCATACCTAGTAGTTAGCAACAAAAATGAGGAGTGTGACCCAGAACCATAATTTATTCCTCTCATCGTGCATGCTCTCTTCCTCCCACTCAGCTGCACCTCTCCGCTAACCATACTAATCCTTCCTAACTGTCCGGTTGTCGATTCACCAAAGCAACTATATGGGCCAATGTACGAGTTTCAACTGGATTTTCGTTTTTTTAGAATTTTGTTTTACATATTTTGAAACATAAATACTCGAATGGAAAAATTATATTGCAAAAAATGAAAAAAATATAAATATCCGTGCATCTAAGATGTTTGTTCAGTATTAAAAATATGTTCACCTCATATTTTAAATATGGTCAGCACATATTTCAAAAGAACTCGTGTATTCATAAAGTGTTCATCACATATGTTAAAATGTGTTGTGCATAAATATGTTTTAGTGTATTAAGAACAAAAAAGAACTCACGTCATGTTTGTCCCCCAAGGCAAGGAGGACCTACTAACTCATTATCGTACTCAATTATTGTCTTTGTGGTTTGAATCCTTGACCTTCTTACATTCATAGCTACCACGTCCATAGTTCGTACGCAACATTTGTCTAAATCTAATCTATCTTAGGCATTCTCTTCCCACCTATTATTTTCTGGAACTGTGCAAACCAGACATGCTCGACAAAGTTAGACCATGGAAAAACATGGGATCTCATCTCTTATTGCGACTAGCATCGTACAAGGTAGTCCGGTCTGCACCACTGCAACCTCCTTTGTGAGAACTGAAGAAGGTATGATGAACACCTTACCCTTTATCTATTGTTTCCACCGAAAAATTGTATAAAGTAGAGCTTTGTTTATACTATATAAAGAATGCACAAAATTTCAAGGGTTTACAAATGTCCAGTGTAAAATAATCTAAAAACATCAATAGTGCCTTCATAAATGTTCCATAGCAAGAAAAAGAGGCTGCATTTACCTTTTTTATTTCAAATGTTGATGAAATTTGTCATCATCGATTATTCTAGATGCACATGCATATTTGGATCGCAATACTTTAGTCCTAACTCAATTGTGTATTATGTTTATAGTTACAAGTATTTTAAACATGTTACTATAATTATTAATTGTTCAAGTAAAACTAGGTGAATGAAAGCAGTATTTATATTATGTATTAACTGGACTCCATTGCTATAATTGTTAGCCACAAATTGGCTATCCCCGTTGCCGAATTTTAAGATGATAGCATGTGAAACATCAACTAGAGCACCAACACCCCATCTACGTGCTCCACATCATGTTTGGACCCCAAGGCTACGTGGACCTACTAGATGGGTTATTTTACTTCATTTCCCATTGGGTTGAATCTGTTACCTTATTACATTCATAGCTAACATGTCTAGTTGGTATGCAACATTCATCTAAATCAAATCTACCTTAGGCACGCTCTTCCCACCTATTACTTTCAAGAACTGCGCGACCAGACATGCTCAACAAACATAGACCATGGAAAGACATGGGAGCTCATTGATCCCACATACCCTAGTACTCATATGTGTCACTTGAGACCTTGTAGTATTTTGGGAAAAATGGTAATGATCAACTATACTTATGGTCATGCTATCTTCTCCCTTGATACATCCATATTCACTATTGACGCTCTCACTCGCACTACGGCTGAAGCTCCACCTTGCCAATTGATTCATCTTTAATATACAATAATCATATCTCCAAAAGTAACATCGAATTCATATCTATTTGTGAGCAACCTGCACTCCATGTGAGCTTGCTGATTTGGGAGCCCCTCTTGGTTGCACTGCGATTTTCCATACTCACATTCGATCTAAAACATGGTGACCTTCAAATGCCAGGTCATTATGGGGATAATTTAAAAGATGTATGGAGTGCATTTGGTACATCACTTTCTTGTTGCATTACTAAAGGTTGTTTGTGGCCATTATATGGACCCGTACACACTTTCAAGAAATTTGGTGGCTTGTGAAGACATGTTCTCCAAGATGGTTGGAACGGGGAAGCCTTCTCCATTGACTTTTCAACTGAACCTGCAAAGTATGTGAGGGTGAAAGATGGAGGCTTGAAAGAAGTGGGTTTCTTATTTGGCAAGAAACCTATTGGCTAGCCACCACGCTTACTGAACCCTGAGAGGATGGGTTTATGGGTTGGTCATATCTACTAGTTGGATGAAATTCTTGAGTATTTTCATGTGGGAACCAGAACCTCAAAAAAATTCCTCTCTTGACACATGCTCTCTTCCACACCTACCCCTCCACCTCTGCATCGACCACCCTAATCCCGCCTAACTAACTGTAGACGATGCATTTAAGCAACTATATGGGTCCACGTACGGTTTTCAACTAAATCTTCATGATAGAAAATTACATTCAAGTTATTGAGTTACAATAAAAAAAAGTAAATAAAGTTCAATAATCAGAAAATAAAATTGAATAGGAAAGGGAAAAAAGGCTAAATCAGAAGAAACAAAAGTGAGTTTAAATACACTAGAAAAAAATGGAAAAAAGGACGGCCATAGCACTCACACATAGTTATTCACCGACTATCCCGACTGGTGCTAGGAGTCGGATTCTTCGCGATCCTTCTACTAAGCCCTAGTTTTTCAACAATGTTGTAACCGTAAAATTATAATTTTATTTTTCTAATTTGTAATAGGACATGTATAAATTTAGCTCTTTCCGAACATGGCTTATATAACATTGACAACGCCTTTCCATGTTCTGGACATTGGACTTTGTTCACCTTAAGGACATAGAGAGAGAGTTTGATAAAGCACGCACAACTTCTCTCTCTCTCTCTCTCTCACTCACTCTCTCTTGTCATACACACTCTCCGCCCCTCTTACCCTCCATATCATGTTGAGCGGTAGATGATGCCTTCATCAAACTATGCGGGCTAGTACATCTACTTCTATCCCTATCTAGAGTCATAGGTCAGGAGCCTAGTTTTGTCCAGAGTTGGATCCTCCACGGGCCAATACAGTCAATTCCACCTAGGTCTGCATCCAACACAATGAATATTGAGGGAGAAAACCACCCCACTATCTACAACGGTCACATCTTACCGCAACTTGTATCAAAAAGGTAGTGGTGGTGTCCACCACTCCACCCCTCCCTTGTGAGCACTGAAGAAGGTATGATGAACAACTTGCCCCTTTTTTCTTATCTTTTCCACAAAAGTCTTAGATAAAAACTAGTTGATTCTCAAGTTTTTTTATACAATAATCCTTACTCAATTGTGTATTATGTTTTTAGTTTCATACAAATGTTTCCTATGTTGCTATAATTATCAATGGTTGTATTAGTACTTGTGAATGAAAGTAGTGACAGTAATTTTTCTTATATATTCCACTAGAATCCATTACTATAATTGTTACCCTTCAATTGATGACCCCTCGTGTACAATTCAAAGTCGATAACATGCAAAACTTCAACTGGGGCTCCAACACCCCCATCTCCATGCTATGGATCATGTTTCCACCCCCAAGGCTGGGCAAACCTACAACATGGCTTATTGTACCCCATCATTGTCCCGATGGGTTTCATTTGTGACCTTCCTGCATTCATAACTACCAGCTCAAGTTGTTATATCACACTTATGTAATTTAAATCTACCTTAGGAACACACTTCCGACCTATTACTTCAAGGAACATAGCCCATGATACAAGCTCAGCAGACTCGAACAATGGAAACACACGGGAGTATAATGATCCTACATATCCTAGTCGTCTATTATTTAGCTTGAGCCCTCCAAGTATTCTGGACAAAATGGTACTTGTCGAATGTATTCAATAGTGATGATATGTTCTTCCTCAGCAGATCCCCTAGTCATAATGAACATGCTTGCTCGTACTACGAGTGTAGCTCCATCTTGCAAGCTGATTGAGCTCTAGTATAGAACCTTCATATATCCAGAAGCATCAACAGATTCATATCTATTTATGGCGGTCGGCACTGCCTATACGCTCGGTTTTTGGGATCCATATTGGTTGCACTGCTATTTTCTGAACTCACATTTGATCTAGGAGATGGTGGCCTTCAAATGCTGGGTCATTATGAGGATACATCAAAATATGTAAAACATGCATTTGGCACATTAGTTTCTTGTTGAGGTACTTAGAGTTGGTTGCAGCGATTATATGTACCTATACATGCTTTCTAGTAATTTAAAGGCTTGTAAAGACACTCTTTCCTACTTGGTTCTAACAAGGAAGCCTTCTACGATGACTTTTCGACTAAACCTGCAAAATATGTGATGGTGAAAGTTGTAGGCTTGAAGAAGTGGGCATTGTTCTTGGGCGAGAAATGTATTGGCCAGCCACATTGCTTAGTGAAGCTAGAGAGGATTGGGTTATGGGGTGTCCATATCTATCAGTTGGATTAAAATCTCAAGTTTTTCATACCTAGTAGATAACAACAAAAATGAGGAGTGTGACCCAGAACCTCATTTTCTTGCTGTCATGATGCATGCTTTCTTCCTCCCCCTCAGCTCCACCTCTCCGCTGACCATGCTAATCCTCCTTGACTGACTGGTAGACAATGCATCCCATAAATCGTATGGCCCAATGTCCAGTTTTCAACTGGATTTTCATTTTTTAGATTCATTTATCTTAGTTCTTTTTAAGAAAATAAAAACATTGAATGGCACAACTATATTGCAGAAAAAATGAAGAAAATCTACATGTTCGTGCATATAAGATGTCCGTCCATATTAAAAATATGTTTACCTCATATTTTGAATATGGTCATCACATATTCCAAAAGAATACCTCACGTATTCGTAAAGTGTTCATCACATTTTTTCTAAATTATGGCATGCATAAATATATTTTAGTGTATGGGAAAAGAAGGATGTTCATCAAGTATTCAAAAACTATTCATTGCATACTCAAAAAAATTGTTTATCGTGTAATTGAAAAAAATTCAACTCATATTTGCAAAATCTTCATGGATGAAAGTTATATTCATGTCATAAAGTTAGAATAACAGAAAGTAAAAAAATTCAAATGATAAATGGAAAAGAGAATAAACAGGAAAATGAAAAAAAATTCTAAATTGGAAGAAATGGAACAAAAAATGTTAAACATACAAGAAAAAATGAAAACAAGATGGTCATAGCACCGAGGCTTAGGAAATTCGCCGACAATTCCCTGCCTAATGCTAGGAGTAGGATTCATTGGGGTCCTTCTACTAAGCCCTAACTTCTCAACAAGGTTGTAGGAGAAAAAAAATATAAATTCTATTTTCAAAATTTGCAGGACATGTATAAATTTTTCTATTTCCTAACATAGCTCATATAAGGTTGATGCCTTTTACAAGTTCTGGTTATTGGACTTTCTTCACCTCAGAGTCCATTTCTCTTTATCTCTCTCCCTATCTCTCTGTCCCTCCCATTCTCCACACAAGGTCTCCCCTCTTCGCCTCCGTCTCCATACTAAGTACGCTAAAAACGTCCATGGTTGAGCGATAAATGATACTTTGAGGCAATTGTGAGGGATTGTACTCCTGCATCCATCCAGATCTGGAGTCCTATGTCAGGAGCATAGCTGTGGCTAAATTGGTAGCCACCACATAGGCCAGGACACATGATTCCACCTAGATCTAGAACCAACACACTAAATAGTGAGGGAGCAAAGCATCCCACTATCTCGAACGGTCACATCTTATCACGACTAGCATCACAAAAAGTTGTTGCGATCTCCACCATTGCACCGAAGAAGGTATGATGAACAACTTACCCTTTTATGTTCTTCCACGAAAAAATTAGGTAAAAAGTAGTTGATCCTCGAGTTAATTTTATACAATATAAAAGAATACGTAAAAGTTTAAAAGTTTACAAATATAAATGTAAAATAGTCTCGGAAATTCAATATTGCCTTCGTGCATGTTCTATGGCTAGAAAAAGGCAACATTTGTCTTCTTATTTCAAATGCTGATGAAATTTATGATCATGATTATTATTGAAACGCATGCACATTTGGATGGCCATATTTTAGTCCTTACTAAATCTCGCATTATGTTTGTAGTTTCACAAACATTTTTAACATTTTTCTGTAATGATAATTGGTTCGAGCACTACTAGGTGAATGAAAATAATATTTTATTATATATTTATTTGACTCCATTGCAATAATTTTTATCCTTAAATTGGCAATCCCTGATGCCAAATTTGAAGTTGATACCATGTGAAACATCAACAGGAGCACCAAGACCCTCATCTCCCTTGTGTGTGTCATGCTTGGACTTCCAAGGGTGTGTGGACCTACTAGCACTACAAAAAAATATACTTCTGTGATTATACGTGTTTGTCATAGTAGGTCGCGTTTTTTGTCATGCATGTACATCCATGACAAATTTATGATAGAATCAAGATAGTCATACCTGTGCTGTCGTAGAAGTGTTCCATGACATTACCAAAATTATCATCACGGAAGTGTCCACTTCCATGACGATAAATCGCGCGTCACAGAACTGCTTTCGTCAAGGGTGACCGACACGTGGCATCCATCGTAACGGAATGCCGTTAAGCTATCGGGTCGGGTTTTGGATCTGATAACCCATTAACAGCCCCGACCAATGGGGATTTTCCACGTGTAAAATCATCATTGGCTGGAGGAAACACGTGTCGGCTCATCGTTCGGACAGATGTCATCCACTCATTGTACAGAAGGCGCCTATGATACGTCGACATGTGGCACGGCCCAACAGAGGCCCATTCCTGTGAAATGGCCGGCCCGTTTGACTTGGTCAAAAGGTGGCGGGCCGGCCCACGGAAAGCCTGTTAGCGGCATGTTCGTATATAGCCCATTTACAGCCCGCTAACCGAGGACCCATTACGCCCTATCCGAATTAAGCCCAGTAGCGTCATCTGTGCCGTCCAATATGATTCAGCTTGTTTTAACTTCCGGCCCATGTGTGGCCCATGACTTCTTTCAGCCCATATGAGGACCTTTGTAACTCTTGGCCCATTAACGGCCCGTTGTGAAACTGGTCCGTAATGAACAGTGTATCACTTTATACCCATTAACGGCCCGTTATTCCATTGGGCCGTTTCCAGCCCAAGTTATCTTTCGGCCTTCTCAGCGCCCATTGATTCTTGGGCTCATTTGCAGCATTCGGTTATATACGGCCCGTTACTGTCATTTTCTGCTTGTGGGCCAAATTCAGCCCGTCGTTACAGTCGGCCCGTTTGCAGACCTTAATACGTTGGGCCGTTTTCATGTCAAAAAAATCCATTGGGCTGTTTTCATAGAGTTATCAAATACGACCTATTAACGGCCCGTTATGGTCCACAAATAGTACGGCCCATTATTGGTGAAATGATAATACGCCCCGTAGAAGGCCCATGGATCCTACGGCCCGTATGAGGCCCATGGATGGTACGTCCCGTAGAAGGCCCATTGATCCCTCAGGCCCGTATAGAAGGCCGATGGATCCTACGGCCCGTATAGAAGGCCAATGGTCCTACGGCTGACCGAAGGGCCATGGATCATACGGCCTGCAGGAGGCCCATGGTTACAACAGTCCGTGTGTTGCCATGATTATTTTGGCCTAGTTACCAAAAATAGGCAATTGTGGCCACTAGAAGAACACAGAAAAAGAACTGCAGTGACTACAAGCAAACAACTAAACAAGACAATAAAGAAATAAATAAGCAAGCAATTAAGGCTAGCCTATTACCGCTATTACACATATTACATCCATTGGGCATCAAAGTTTGCCACCAGTGCAAATATAGGGAACAAAGCAGCATATTACATACACTTGGCCGTCAAAATTGGCCACCAGTGCAAATAAACGCAGCAGCAAAACAAGAGCATAACTGAAACAACTTCAGAAGAGCTCAAGAAACGTTATCCTGGGTATCCACCATGCTGGCAATAAGCTTAGCAAGCTGATTAGCTTTGTCCTGTTTGGCGCTAAAATCCTCCAACGCTTGCTGTTGCACTAGAAAGTATGCATCTGAATGCTCCAGGGACTTCCGCAGTCCTTCCGCTTCTTGTCGCAGCACAGCTGATCGATGTCTTTCAACTTGTAGTTGAGACTCAAGAAACCGAACTGATTCAGACAGTGAGTTTGAATAGCTTGTGCATGTGGTAGTGGCCAGTAACTCGAACACTAAACCAAGACAGGACTTTGGGATTGTCTCGCTGTCTTCAAGATATTCTTCCTTAGTTGTTTTATCTGCTTTGTTGGAGACCAATAAGGATGTGTCACTATCCTGAACCTTATCTGCATTACTTCCTTTACCATTGCTTAATAAGGCACTCTTCCCCAATATTCTGTCAGCATTCTAAAAGAAGAAACAAGCAGACACATAACAAGTTTAGCATGTACTAGTATATGAAACTCATTTCGGTGAACCAGTTCATTAGTAAGGTGGACAGGATTAAACTACCAAGTCTTCTATTGCCAAGTACTAGTACATAATAAAAGCATCAAACAAACATATATCTATGTCCTATGGTCACTGCATTGTCTTGCTAAATCAAAATAGAGACACGGTTCAAATCATATCAGTTCAAGACAAAGCAACAGTGAAAGAATACAAAGCGTGGGAAACTACACGGCACAACAAGATTTCAGATGGGTACCACGGGTCTACATGTACAACAACACTATTGGCTCTGTTGTGATGCTAGTAATGTGCATGATATGAAAGTCAACTGTATACACAATTGAAATTTAAATCAACAGAGCTATTGGTAAGAACAAACCTGTTAAAGAAACATGCGTGAATATACCTGCTGTGCCATTGGAGTTTCGATTGGATCCTTCAATTTAAAAATAAGCTCGTATCAGTAAATACAGTGATACAAGAGCAAAGCAATCAAAGTTACAAAAGGCGCGCCTAAGCGAGCACTTAAGCGCGCCTAGGCTCTAGGCATTGGCAAAACACATTGCGCATAACTACGCATAATCTGTGCATAATTGCGCATAAGCGTGCTCTTTGGTCAGTAAAGCGCAAGGCGGTGGCAAAATGCGCAATTAACGCCTAGCTCTTTTTTGAACTATGATAGCAATGGAATCTTAAATTAGAACATTTGTTCTTCAGGTTTAGGCACTTGTTCTATATGAACAGAGTACAGTAAGACGCAAGAATAAAATACTTAAAAATAGAAAATGAACTCATAGACCTTAACATATTCTTGGTTCGGGACCAGTACAGAACAAGGCGTTCCCAGTCATCGTCCAGTAAATGTGTCTCGGGAGAATGTAAGGGAATTTGATGAGTTTCTTTGCCGGTGAAGTACGTTTTCTTTAGGTAATTCCGATACTGCCACCAAGCATTCTTGAAGATAGCAGAGGTATTAGCACATGTTACCTCATCCTAAGTTTCCAAATCGGTCCTTCTCTATAGAGAAAAATGAGAAAATTTGTTGTATTATAACCATCATGGAGGTAGGATGTATGGGACGAAGTAAAGTAATTGCCATGAATAACATTACTTACACATAACTCCTGGACAAACACCTGCAACTGGCATTTTCCTTCATCTTTAGTATAATATTTCCAAGATGGGAAGATACGCACATACGGTTTAACAATGTCAAATGCGATAGATGCTAAACTACGACTGGCTGGTTGTGCTTCCTCCACAGGAATAGGCGTACTAACTGGTGGAGTTGGGGTTTGCCGTGATAGTACTGGCCCTTTGGGCACTGGAGCTGCCTTACTAACTGCTGTTGTTTGGGAGGTCTGTGGTGGAGATGGTGCTGTGTCAACAGGAACTGGGTTACTATCGGCTCGGGTTGGGGTTAGATTGGGTGAAGCTGGTTCTCTGTCCATCGCAGTAGGGGTACAATCTGCGAGAGTTTGGGTTATGTGTGGTAGGGCTGGTTCTTGTGCATGTACAACCGGGGTGCTATCTCCACCAAGAGGTAGCACTATTTTATTTGAAGACCGTGTTCTTATTCCGCTAGATACTAGCATCACCCGCTCCAATTCAAATGGCTGATAAACAGGAAACATAGTTGAATGTACAGACATTGTATGAGAGACAGATGTAATAGATAGTGTGGAAAAAAGAGGGCATGAAATAGTTGACATGTATATTGTTTAACTAAAACGGATAGCATGACATAATTTCACATATATGATGTCTATCTAAACTGGATAGCATAGCATAACATAATTCAAAGATATGATGAATAACTAAACAGGATCACATGACATAATTCACCTACATGTTATCTAAGTAATCATGATCGCATCATTTAATTCACATATGCGATTTATATGCTAAACAGAGGGCATTCGATATGATGTCTGAACTAAGAACATGGTGTTGAATATTTTGTATATAATGTCTAAACTATGCAGTGCAAGACATCGTATGCATGATATGAGCAGTATAACCATGCCAAGTTAGAGCATACACCTCAGTGGGGGAATAGGACTGGTCATCTGTCTCTGAATCCATCTCTTACGAGCTATCGGGACCCAACAAGAGATCTGCTTCGACATGTAGCACTGTCTGCTCTGAAGGCCTTGTTTTCACTCCAGATTTTTCCATCTCCCACCCAAATGGCTGATTCACAGGAAGAGTAGTTTAATGTACAAACATTGTCGATAAATGGAAATGTAATGAAGAAAAGGATGGGCAAGATATCATTCAAATATATGATGCCTGGCTAAAAGACATGAGACTGCATAATTCCCATGTATGATATAGAAACTAAACAGGTGGCATTACAGAACATGTC
The DNA here is from genome assembly GCF_018294505.1 of Triticum aestivum. Taxonomy (NCBI): domain Eukaryota; kingdom Viridiplantae; phylum Streptophyta; class Magnoliopsida; order Poales; family Poaceae; genus Triticum; species Triticum aestivum. Next base: position 661,888,825 of record NC_057813.1, on the reverse strand, counting down.
TAAACTAAGCAGATGACATATATGATGTCAAAAGTAGGCACTGCAAGGCAACATATGCATGATATGACTAACATCATCATGCCAAGGTAGAGCAAACACCTTGGGGGGTAAATAGGAGTGGTCAGCGGCGTCTGAATACGCCTCAGAACAGATATCTTCCTCTGGATTATAATCTGGAGAGGGGTGGGGAGGGTTTGCCATTGAACCCACCATGGAGCGATGTTTGCATGACATTGTATTGCCACGCAAAACTCTTCTCTTTTTCTCTACATGTTCAGCATGACTGTGTACAATATCTGACATGCATACAAAAAAATATGGTGACATTATGTAAGGAGAGCATGCAGAAATTTAGAGTGATGGTAACAACCAGTGGATGGATCCAAAAATAATGATAGCAGGCTGATGATTGCTTTAAATTAATAAAAAGACAGATGATGATTGCTTTACTATTTGTTTCCCACCCAATATGAACAACATAGGCATACCCTAGGCGAACCAGATATTAGACATACATACTATTCATTGCTGCCTCGATATGTGCCCCACAACTAATTTAGAACTCAAGTTTGAACATGAATTTGGACCTGAGTTGGGAGTCCAAGAGCTGAATAGGACGATAAAGTAGCAGTTAAGTTTAAGCAATGCATAACATAAGCAGAAACAAAAGAGTGCGACCTCTCTTGTGGACCTGTGTACTCCTCAGGTTCATCTGCTGAGTCGATGATGGTGATGTCGTTGGGGTGCGTGCCGGCGGCAGGGAAGGAGATCTGAGGCGGCGAAAGACGGTCAGGAGTCGTGATGTCTGGTTTGGTGGATGCTTCTGTCGATGGAGCAGCTTAGGTGAGGTGGACGATGTCGCGGCAGGAGCAGGACAAACCACACAAAGTTCCCTTCAACACGTACCTGTAACTGAAGTAATTCTGTAAGGGATCATTTGGCTTGCATGATTCTTAAAACGCAGGGATAGGAAAAACACCGGAATAGGATAGGAAAATGCACATGGTAAACAGAGCATTTGTAAACACATGATTTCTATCAACTTGGGTGTTTGGTTTACAGGAATTGGAAGAGCAGAGGAATGCAAAGAAACATGGCCAAAATAAAGAGAAACCATATGAAAGTGTGTACAGTTAGAATGTTATTCTGGCACTAATGCACTTGGTCTTGTTTTCATGCATAGGATTTTTAAAAGTAGGTCCAGGTGGATGTTTTGCTTCATTCCTTTCAACAAAATGCATGAATAATTGAATAGTAGAGTGTCATTGGAAAATTCCCTATTGCTATGTTTTTTCGTTGAACGAAAATAGCCCTAATGGATGGACGTGAATGTATAGTAATAAGTGGCACAACAAGTGTACAACCTCTTTGCCGTAGCCGTGTCGACCTCAGCATCATTGGGTTGGTCACTGAAGCAGTTGAGGCAGAGTTGGCTGTCGAAGGTGTGGAGGAAGATCTGAGGAATCTGTAGATGGCGTCCAGGGCACTGCTCTGTTTTGCTGGATCGCTCTGTCGCTGGAGCAGCTCCGGTGAGCCGTAAGACGTCAAGGCTGAAGCAGCACAAGACAGACATCGTCAATCTCAAGTGGGATTCTAATAGCATCTCCAATAGATGATGAAAAATGGATGTAAAATTAACATCACCAAAAACCACCTGACTACAACAGATGAGGTAAAAACTGTTGACTCTGAACTTAACTGTTGAAACTAAAATTAACTGTGGAATCTGAATGCTACTGTCGAAACTGAACGCAATGGTAGCAGAGAGACAATTCACATGTAGTTTAGGGAGGGCTTGCAGTTCATCTTCAACCTGCACACCCCTGAGCCGCCTGCCACCACCGGCCGAACCGTCGGCCCCAGCGCCGCCTCGCCGCCCCGAAACAACTCGCCACCGCCGCCCAGGCCAGCCCTCTAGGCCCCCCGCCCCCTCCGCCCCACCCTGAACCCTAAGATAGATAGTGGGGTACCTCTCCGGCGAGCCCCCGTCCCCGCTGCGGGTGGTTCTTCCTTAACTCCAGCGAGCCCCCCCTCCCAACCCCTGAAAATTGACTGACCCAAAAGTCGATTCAGTCGACTGAAGTGTGGCTTAATCGGAGCAGAGCAGCAGCACGAGCGAGAGGGAGAGCAGCAGCAGAAGCTGGGCGAGCGAGCGATCGAGCGAGAGCCGGAGCAGCAGTAGCAGATCCGGCTGGTATGGACGCCGCTGCCGAAGGGGCCTCGCACTGGGGGAGAGCCGCTGTGGAGATGTCGCCCGCGGTGCCGGCTTCAAGGTAGCCGCTCCATGGCGGTGCGGGATGGAGCACCGTCGGCGCCGGGAGGTCGAGTTAAGGAGAAGGTGTGATGCGATGAGTGTACAACCTCTTTGGTGGTGCCGAGTAGGCCTCGGCTTCATCCTAGGAGTCGGTGAGGATGCTGCGGTTCTGGTGGAGCAGGTTAAGGCGGCGCTGTGCGGATGGAGCAGCCGCGATAGACGAGGCGATCGTCGGAGCAGCTCCTTGGAGGTGGAGGACGGGGCGGCTGAACCGGCGGGACGGCGAGATGGACGATGGATCCTCATCCGGGGAGGTGGACGAGGGACGTCGAGCTGTTGCGGTGGACGACGTCGTCGGGGAAGAGGCTCCAGTTGGGCAGCGGTGACGTGGCGGACGGAGGAGGGTGGGGTTTCGCGGTTAGAGCGGAGAGGTTATGGCAGCCTGGGATTTTGAATGGCGAAAAGGGGGTGATGGGAGGGGGTGAAGCATTACTTAGGGACGCGGTTGTCCAAAATGTAGGGTGTGTTACAAAAGTACCCCCACCGATTTGAACTAACAGCCCTTTCGGCTTAGGGTTAGAAGGGGGATTTCGCGTGTCGGGATTTGACAGCTGGAGGGAGTTTTCGCGCGCATTGTATTTTTGGGATAGCAAGGCGCGGGTTGTGAAGGCGCCAGTTTTGGGAGCACGATATCTGAATTTTCGGGATATAACAATACGCGGGTTGAATTTTAGGGACAAGCCTAACGTGTAGTAATATTGTACTTGTACGTACCAAATCAATTCGCACTTCCCTCAACCAAAAAGAAAACGAAAAAAATAAAACTATTCACACCACACAAAGAGAGAGTCTTGCCCCGTTTTACTATACAAATGCTATTCAAAGCTACTCCCTCCTTCCATCTATATAGGGCCTAGTGCATTTTTCGATGCTAACTTTGACCAAATATTAGAGCAATGATATATGACATGCAACTTACACAAAGCACACCGTTAACTTCGTTTGTGAAAGGTTCTTTCAATGATATAATTTTCACATTGTGCATGTCATGTACTATTAATCTTGTCAATAGTCAAAGGCGGTCTTAAAAATCTCATTACGCCCTATATAGATGGAAGGAGGGAATATGAATCCATGTTATGTCCGATTAATTTTTTTTGCTTTGCTATAAAATGCATGTAACCTACTCATACCAACATTTTGGTGCATTCCAAATGTCTATACTACCGCTGCAATTCGAACTAAATTTGAATTTGTTTCTCTATTTCAATAAGAATCTACAATCATGATTGTTGCCAACTTCAACCATCATAGTTTCCTTGTTATCCGCCAGATATAAATCGGACGGCCTATAATGCAGGATGGCAGGCACACCATCATCAACAACTCCGTTTTTTATAAGAGTAGAGATAAAATATATTAAATGTAGTATAACATGTTCATAAACACACCATGTGTATCACCGTTATATATATTCACACATACGTTGGTTTAAAACACTGATAAGTTCTTCAAATATCCAAATTCGCTTTTTATAATGAAGTATATATGATCTCTATTCGTCTTTTACACCCACACAACCCTCTTATCTTTGTAGCTAGCGCTAACTTTCTCTTGTGCATGCACACGCCCGCATCCCTCTCACCCTCCCTCAACATTCTCTAGCTCCATCGCGCAAATTCGTCTTTTCACTTTAGGTCGTTCACCCACGGTGTGTGTAGGCCCCCCAGCTCCTTCTTTACGGCACACATTGATCGATATGCCTCTCTAGCCAGGTGTGCCTAGCACAAACATAAGCTTCCCCTCTTCTCTTTCACCGTCCATGCCTCACTCCCACCACTCTTTTCATCGTTCTCGTACTCGCACACTCCTCCCCGCTCGATATAGTATGCCTCTCGTACCACCTCCTACATGCATCCCTCTATCTCTATCCTTCTCCTCGTGCCTCGTTTGCTTCTAACACACACATGCATGTATACCTATCGATCTCCCAATATATACCTGGATTGACTTTAACTACCCCCCCATCGATCGACGTACCTCACAAGTTATGTCTCTCCTTTCTCTAACAAAGGGCGATTGATCTTCCTATGTAGTTATGTCTGCTTACCACAGCCACATCGTCCCACCTTATCATTCGTGCATGCCTCATGACCCGTCTCCCACACGCACGTGCACAGACAACAAGCAGCCATCTCCTCTCTTATTGATATTCCGAGCGTGCCCTCCGTTTGTCTAGCAAGCCTATCCCACCATTTGTTAGAAGCAACTCCACTACCACCCCCTCCAACACTCTAGCTCTGTCTCTCTCCCAACCTTATTCCTCTCATGCACATATGCATGGATGCCGATCGATCTCCCTTAATACATGAGGCAGATCGATCTCCTTAATACATGAGGTAGGCCTCTCTCCTCCTCCACACATATACCAGCCATTGTACCTATATAGTTAATTGGGCCTCCCTCTTCCACCACCAGACACCGATAGTCGAGCGCTGCAGGTAGGTATCCATGGCACAGAGACAAACTGCACATGTCCCCTCTCATGTTCCAGTAGGCCAGCCACTCTATATCTTTGACGTGGGCACACACAAATTCGATGGCACTCCTTATCGATCGCGCGCGCGCACACACACACATCATCCCTCTTTTCGATTCTATGGACACCTCAAGCCGGTGATACCTCCACTCTCTTCTCGTGGATCGCCCCCTCTATATATATGTTATATCCAGGACTCTATTTCACAGACATTGCATATGTTACATTTTTTGATTGAACCCCCCCCCAAAAAAAAACTCTCAAGAACCCACACACTATATCTCTCTAGGTTTATATCTCTCTCACACAACCCCACGTAGGTGGTGTACGTATACAAGAAGAGAATAGGTGCACTGTGCACGTACTCACGCTTCGTGCCCAGCCACACCCGCGCGGGTACACGGTGGAGCTCATTTCTTTACGAAATGGCAGCCCACGTGCTAATTTGAATGCCTATAGCGGTTGTTTACCTAGGGAGGTCGTGTACCACGCCTGCACGAAACAAAGTTCAACTTGACGCGTTGCCGCGTTATTTTTAAATAAAGTTATAGCGCTCAATGGCACGTTCACAGAATATAAAACGATTTTTATGGAGAAAAAAGTAGTCCGCTCACTATATACAATGGAGCCTTGCGTGCCTGGTTTGTCGCTCTTCAGAGTATCTCACACAAGGCTGCGGTGGCCTCTCTCTCTCTCTCACCATTGGTCACTGATCCGGCCGCATCCCGTTCGCCGGGGGAAAGGGAGGAAGTGCATCGTCTCTCCGTTCGACGGCGCCGAGGCAGCACGTCCCGATCTGCGGTACACGCCGTTCTCTCTAACCAAGCTCCGGTGCGGCAGGGCCTACGCCACCTGCTCGCAGATTCCGCCCGCCGCCGCTCACCTAGTTACATCCCGATGACCTCCAGGTATCCCCTCCGGCCTTGCTCCACTGCCCGTCTTCCCACGTTGCTGCATGTGGATCTTCCATAGTTCTTTGCCCAAAATGTAGCTCGTCCAGCGTACTTTCCATATTGCATTCTCGTCCTCACACCGTTTTAGACGAACACAACCATGTTGTTATCTTCCCTTAGGGCAAGTAATATGCTTCTTTTTTGTCGTTGCATGTGTCATCAACTGTTATTGGCCAGTAATTGTTTCCTTTCTACCTCTTTTTTTGCAAACAGGGCTATCCATTTCACCTCGTTGCTATTGCGACCTTTTGGTGAACTGCACAAATCACTTTTTCTTAAGAGTGTTTTGTGCAGTTGTATTAAAATGTCACATGGGCAACGTCTCTACATTTCAGTGCGACTGCACAAAGGGAGATTGGTTTTGCTCTATCCTCCTCATCCAACTCCGAGCCTAATCTTCTCCAACTAGTTAGTCTTAAAAGAGACTGCAAAGGTGACCGACTTCTATTTATGTGTTTATTGTTTCATCAGTAGTCCTCCGTTATCGTAATCACACTTAATATCTTTGGAACAGGGACGCTCAGCTCTATTTTAGTGGAACTGCACAAAATGATCGGAATGTTGCATGCTCCAGACAGCTACTTTTTTCCCAACATGCCTTGTTGATTTAGACAGAGCTGGGGGGACGTTGCTGCCAATGAAAGCATGGATCAATTTTAATTTAACACCTTCTCACAACTCTGTCTTCAGTTGTGATGTAATTATTAGCTCTGATCTGCTAATAATTGACATGCATTAGCAAGGAAGTTCGTTTTATTGTTTCCGAAAGAGCATCGATGGCAAGACACGCGAAACAGAAGCTGAAAGCTCACACCATTGTACAATTTCATGTCTCGCTGGAAAATTATTTGTATAGTACGTCAATTATGTAAACAAATGATGGAAGCTTGATAGCATTGCCAGAAGACTCTTCATCATCCGGGTCCATGTTCCATGCACAAAATTAAACTCCTTCGTTCCTAAATATTTGTCTTTTTACAAATTTCAAACGGGCATATTTTATAGTGTAGATTCACTCATTTTGCTTCTTATGTGTACTCCCTCCGTTCCTAAATATTCTATTTGTCTTTCTAGAGATTTCAACAAGTGACTACATACGGAGGAAAATGAGAGAATCTACACTCTAAAATATGTATATACATCCGTATGTGCCAGTCCATTTGAAATCTCTAAAAAGACAAATATTTGAGTAGTCACTCGTTGAAATCTCTAGAAAGACAAATATACTCCGGAGTATATTTAAGAACCGAGGGGGTAGTGCACAACCGCATGGGAGACTCAGCCCGGTCGTTGCACCGCATTAATAGTGAGTAATGAGCAATCAAATCGTAAGCCCCACCTTTCCCACTGTAAGTTGCTCTGAAGAAGCAACCATCAATACGCTCTTCTTTGAATCCGCTCATACTACTCCATCCGTCACTGTTTATACAGCGCGCTTCAAAAAAAAGAAAAAAGTCCATGGGACCAAGGCGACTAGCAATCGGCCTGAAAAATAGCATTGGTAGTTATAGCACGGCGTCTATTACTAGTAGAGGGAATAATGCGTACACACATGCATGCACTTACTCCATTCCGTAGTTACATGGAGAGAAAATTGTGGACTTGATTGTGGTGACCACGCCCTAATTAATTGAGCATTAAACCAAACGCGTCTAAAGTCTCTCTGGTGGTGGAAATGCATTGAGAGAAATGCATCATAATGAAGCGCGTCCTATAAACTGTGACGGAGGGAAGAGTAGTATGAAGGTTCAAAACCAAGTACGCGTATGGCCAGTCGGTCAATGCACCTCCTCTTGGCATATCACTGACATGTGGGACAGGAGTGTGAGCAAACCGATCTCAATTGACGGCAAAGAGCCAACCCACCGTTCCTTGAGAGAGACGAGGAGGGAGAACACACAGACGGGTTCGCATGGAGGCCAAGATATATTCGAGCATGGTTGGTTGATCGATATCATTCATTCCATGTTGATATTGGGCTGCTGTTTTCCGCCATTCTCCGGAATAAACGTGTACTTTATCAGAGATAAAAAGAAATAAGAGTACAAACGCTCCACCATGCGGTTCTAGTAGTAGTACTACTCGTACTACTGTGCTTGGCTCTTCGCCTCTTTGTGAAGTCGAACAATGATGGTACTCCGCATGTTGGGTACTACAGTGTATGCCTCTGACAATCTGACACCGAATGGACTAATGCATGTCCATCGAGGGTAGGTCCCCTTTGTAGTTTGTGCCAAATTTTGACTAAAGAGTTAACTAACAAAATGTTAATGCATGTCAAGAAAAATTATCTCATTGGATTCGAATTTGAACATAGTTTTCAAAAATATAATGTTTGATGACATGCGTGAACATTTTGTTAGTTTAATCTATGGTCAAAATTTGGCACGAAATACAATAGGGACCAATAAACCCGGACGGAGGTAGTATTACAGTGTATGCCTCTGACAATCTGACACCGAATGGACTGATGCATGTGCACCGAGAGTAGGTTGCATTAGTCAAAAGGCGTAAGCGAGCTTCACCTTGTCCTGCAAGCTTCTCCTCGTTCTGCGAGTTGACGGGACACACCAAAAAGTAGTGCTAGTCCATACTCCCTCCTTTCCGGTTAATATGGCTCAATCCTTTTTGCGGGTAAATGAGAGAGCTTTATTCATATATAAGCATTCTTAGGACGATCAGCCAAGACACTGGTCACTAGGAAGCAAGGTACCCCGCAAAAAAAGAAGTAGGAAGCGAGGTGTTTCATAAGCCAGCTCTCGGCCACATTCAAAGTGCAGCAAACACGGTTCGCACGAAGATGCGCCGCAAGGTTTGCTGACCTGTTTACATGTTGAATAACAAAAAAAGAGGAAATATTACTGAGCGCTACTATTTGTAACAGGATATGAGCCAGAATTATGCGAGAATCGTGGCGAGTGTTCCATGCAATCAACTTCCATTATCACATGCGAGAACCCTCGAAGATAACCAAATGTGTTGAAGATTGCTTTACCACATTTTAAAATTATAATAAGAGTGCAGACGCTCCTCCATCCGGTTCCTAGTACTAGTATAGTACGTACCTTTTTAGACTATATTAGTAAATTTTGCGCTTGGCTGTTCGCCTATTCGGGAAGTCGAACAATAGTAGCACTAGTAGTATATGCTTCTGGCAATCTGACACCGAATTAACTGTTGCACATCCACCGCCTGAGCGAGGGAGAGCTTGCATTAGTCAAAAGTTTCTCCTGGTCTTGCGAGCCACCGCGTGCAAATAATGCTAGTCCATACTGCCTCCTCTCCGGTTAATATGGATTAATTTCAAACGAGATAAATACACTCTTTGTCACTGTATATTTGTAAAAATACAGTTAGTGGACTTCATAATACGCTCATTGCGCTCAATATATATATTTTCCGGTGTTTATACGGTCACTAGCTCACCCTGACTGAGTATGTGTGTGCATGCACGTGTAGGTTGAGCACTTAGCGTGACCGTGTGTGTTCCGTCGTGTGCTCGGACATGCATGCATTAGGGCCTCATGCGTGTTTTTGCATCCATGTGTACGTGTGACTGTTGCATACACGTAGGGGGGGTACGTGTAGGGGGCACTAAGGAGCAGTCAAATCACACAGTAAATCACGTCTGTCGTGTTCGTGTCTCACCCTCCTCCACGGCTCGACCCCACATGGTCGCTCGGCATGCCACTCACTGCAAACCGAGTATACGATAACTTTCCCGCCTGCTTGTCGATGGATTGCGCCATGGAGTACTACTAGCACTACTGGAAGAGATTGACGAGTCAGGGGAGGACAGCTAGCTGTAGCACGGACTCCCAAAAACTTTTTACATGCATATTGTAGCCGGCTATTGCAACCTTTGAACTCGAAGCAGCCTCCTGCACCCGGAAGCGGAGCGGGCGACGCTCTCTCGGCCGGCGTGCCGCTTCAATGCCGGTGATGGGGTTATGTACCTAGGGTAGGGTCATGGACTTGATCTAAGTACCTTACCCAAGGACACCCTTAGAAGAAGTCGCCTTCCAGTCGACCAACGAGGGACACACTCGACTGACTTGAAGGACTCGACCACGAAGACTCACTCGACCATCAGAAGGTCAAGAGGCACTCTGCACTGCAACGGCTTGTAATTAAGTAGACTTTATGATAGTAAAGGCACTTTATGTGGGACGTTACCAGTAACGCCCCAAACTTAACTCACCTTAAACCCTCTCCTACGTGGGCTGGCTGGGGTCCTGGCGCACTCTATATAAGCCACCCCCCTCCACAGGTAGAAGGGTTCGGCACCTTGTAACTCATATACTCATAATCCACTCGACCGCCTCCGGGCTCTGAGACGTAGGGATATTACTTCCTCCGAGAAGGGCCTGAACTCGTACATCCTTTGTGTTTACAACCTCTCCATAGCTAGGACCTTGCCTCTCCATACCTACCCCCCACTCTACTGTCAGGCTTAGAACCACGACAGTTGGCGCCCACCGTAGGGCAGGTGTTTTAGCGATTTTGTGGAGAAGTTGTGATTCTTCCGAGTACTTTCATCATGGTGTCTGCTGGAGTTTTGGTCGGGGGTCAAGAGGTCCGTCTCGGCACTCTCACCTTCATCGCCGACGACTCCGCGTGGCTCCAGGAGGCTCCACTCGACGTTGATGCGCTCCCCGTCCGCGGTGCGACGCATTTTCGCGCATGTGTCCGCGGCGTTCTGCTGCGGCAACCGTCGACCCAGTATCGGTCGGCTCCTCCATCGTCCACCCTCCCGGTCTCCCGCCAGCGCAAGCGCTCAGGCCGGTCGAGGCTTCAGCGATGGGTGAGGCACGCGGTGGCTCGCCAATCGACCACCACCCAAGTCGCGGCAATCGAGCCCGACGAATCTCTCTACGGCTTGTTCGATCTGTCGACTGGCTCCGTAGAGACTGCATCCGAGTGCGGTAGCAGTGATCCAGCGGCGGAAATCTTGATGGTCGACGGGCCCCACAGTCCCCCTGGCTTCGCCCGTGATGGTGGAGCAGGTGACGGCGGCGACCCTGCACGAGGCTACGAAGAGTACCAGCCCGAGCCACTCGACTCTCTGCAAAGAGAGGAACTTCGCCGCAGGAACGTGGATCCCTTGCGTACTCCCACCGCAGGAGAAACCCCCGAGGCTCGTGCCTTGGAGGAGGCACGTCTGGCCAACTTGGCCGAACGCACTCGACTGGAGAATCTTCAGCGAGCACTCGACGAGCGCGCGCGGCAACGAGCTCCCGACACCAATCGACGTCAACTCTTCCCGCCGACTCAGGTATATCAAACCCCAATCCAGAATTTAGCAGCTGCGACCCGTATAGCAGAGTCCATCCAGCCTTCGCAGTCGGAAGCTGGCAGAGGTTTGCTGCAGATCAGGGATCTGCTCCGGGCAGCAGGAGATCAGAATTCAGCCGTGTCTCAGTCGCGCAACAGAATTCACAGTCGATCCGTCACTGCGAATACGGTTCAGTCGGCTCACAGCCCCAGATCACCTCCGCGGCGTGAAGGGCGCGAGAATCGGCGAGATCAATATGGCGACCGACTCGACCGAGATGATAGGCGTCGAGTGCCCAATTCCCCTCCGAGGGGTGGGTCTTACGCTCCTTGGCAGCAAGATGACAGGCGTCGGTACAGTACAGGGCGAAGGGTTCCAGTCGACCCCCGAGAACCAGGCTTCGACGCGCGATCCATTATCGTGCAAGGTTTGGTCGACCGGAACAGAGCCCATCTAGGCGGACTCGACAGAGATGTACCCACAAGCAGTCGAGTGCATGTTTCTGGTCCTGAATGTTTCAGCAGAGCTATCAGAGCCGCAGTTATCCCTCCCAATTTCAGGTTGGCAACAGGAGTCAGCAAGTTCACTGGTGAGTCTAAGCCTGAAACTTGGCTTGAGGACTACCGAGTGGCAGTTCAGATTGGTGGTGGGAGCGACGAGGTGGCCATGAAGCATTTACCCCTCATGCTGGAAGGTTCAGCCAGGGCATGGTTGACTCAATTACCTCCTAGCAGCATTTACACTTGGGAGGATCTGTCCCGAGTGTTCATCAGAACGTTTGAAGGAACTTGCAAGCGACCAGCTGGATTGACAGAGTTGCAAGTCTGCGTGCAGAAGGCTAATGAGACTCTCAGAGAGTATATTCAGAGGTGGATCACTTTGCACCACACTGTGGAGAATGTGTCTGATCATCAGGCAGTCTGCGCCTTCAAAGATGGCGTCAAGAACAGAGAACTGAGTTTGAAGTTTGGTCGAACCGGTGACATGACCCTGAGTCGGATGATGGAGATTGCTACCAAGTACGCCAACGGCGAAGAAGAAGACCGACTCCGAAGCGGCAAGCACAAGCCGAGTCAGTCGGAAAAAGGAAACACCAGTCGGAAACAGAAGCGGAAGGCTGAACCGGCAGCTCCTGGAGAGGCTCTGGCCGTGACTCAGGGAAAGTTTAAGGGGAAACCAAAAGGATCCTGGAACCCCAAAAAGGTAAAGGATAAAGAAGGGAACGATGTAATGGATATGCCATGTCACATCCACACGAAGAAAGACGAAGAGGGGAATATCATCTACCCAAAGCACACCACTCGCCAATGTCGACTCCTGATCCAGCAGTTTCAGGGAAAACAGTCTAAGGACAAGGAGAAGGAGTCGGACAAGGCTGAAGACAAGGAGGACAGTGAGGAAGGATATCCGCATATCAACTCCACTCTGATGATCTTTGCAGATGTGGAAAGTAGGAGTCGACTGAAAGTCATTAACCGGGAAGTGAATATGGTTGCCCCAGCAAAAGAAAATTATCTGAAATGGTCTCAAATACCCATCACATTCGACCAATCTGATCACCCGACTCATATTGCTACCCCTGGGAGGCAAGCTTTGGTGGTCGATCCAGTTGTCGAAGGCACTCGACTGACAAAGGTGCTGATGGATGGTGGAAGCGGGCTGAATTTGTTGTATGCAGACACACTGAAAGGAATGGGCATTCCGATGTCCCGATTGAGCACTAGTAACATGAGCTTTCATGGAGTGATACCAGGGAAGAAAGCCGAGTCACTCGGCCAAATAGCTTTGGACGTGGTGTTTGGTGATTCGAAACATTTTCGCAAAGAAAAGTTGACGTTTGAGGTCGTGGATTTTCAGAGTGCATATCATGCCATTTTGGGGAGACCAGCTTACGCACGGTTCATGGCTCGACCATGTTACGTGTACCTCAAATTGAAGATGCCCGGCCCCAAAGGAGTGATCACTGTCACCGGCGATAGGAAAAAGGCAGAAGAGTGCTTTCAGAAGGGCTCCAAGATTGACGATTCCCAGGTGACAGCGGTCGAGTTCGAGGAATACAAGCAAAACGCAGATCCGAGTGACTTGCTGCGATCAAAGAAACCCGCCACAGAGTCTGCATTCCAGTCGTCCGGTGAGACGAAGCCTGTTCACATTCACCCGACCGACCCCGATGCAGCTCCGACCCGCATCTCCACAACACTCGACCCAAAATAGGAAGAAGCGCTCATCCAGTTCCTCCGTGAGAACTGGGACATTTTCGCATGGAAGCCCGCTGACATGCCAGGTGTTCCCAGGGGACTGGCTGAGCATCGCCTAAGAGTCGACTCATCTGCAAAACCAGTCAAAGAGCATCTTCGGCGGTCCGCCGTCCAGAAGAGAAAAGCCATTGGTGAAGAAGTGGCTCGACTGTTGGCGGCAGGATTTATCCGAGAGATATACCACTCCGAGTGGCTCGCTAATGTCGTCATGGTTCCTAAGAAGGACAAGTCGCTCCGAATGTGCATTGATTTCAAACACATCAACCGGGCCTGCCCGAAAGATCATTTTCCTCTCCCTCGCATAGATCAAATTGTTGACTCGACCGCGGGATGCAAGAGGCTATCCTTTTTAGATGCCTACTCCGGGTACCACCAGATCCGTCTGTACGGACCCGACGAGGTAAAAACAGCTTTCATCACTCCATTCGGGTGCTTCTGCTATATCACCATGCCATTCGGCCTCAAGAATGCCGGAGCCACATTTATGCGAATGATTCAGAAGTGTCTACTCACTCAAATCAGTCGGAATGTGGAAGCATATATGGATGATATCGTTGTCAAGTCACGAAAAGGTTCCGACCTGCTCGCTGATCTCGCCGAAACATTTGCCAACCTTAGAAGGTATGATATCAAGCTCAATCCATCAAAGTGCGCATTTGGAGTTCCTGGTGGCAAGTTACTCGGTTTTCTCGTTTCCGAACGGGGAATCGACGCTAACCCAGAGAAGATTGGCACTATTCTCCGAATGAAACGCCCTGTGCGAGTGCACGATGTCCAGAAGCTTACTGGATGCTTGGCCGCATTAAGTTGATTCATCTCACGACTCGGTGAAAAGGCATTGCCTCTTTACCGACTGATGAAGAAGACAGACAAGTTCGAGTGGACTCCAGAAGCTGATGCAGCGTTTGCCGAGCTAAAAGCTCTGCTCTCCACCCAGCCGGTGCTTGCTGCTCCAATCAGCAAAGAGCCTCTGTTGCTCTATATCGCAGCCACAGGACAAGTCGTCAGTACTGTGCTCACGGTCGAGCGGTAAGAAGAAGGAAAAGCTCTCAAAGTTCAGCGCCCAGTGTATTATTTGTCTGAAGTCTTGACTCCATCCAAGCAAAGATATCCTCATTATCAGAAGCTTGTGTATGGAATATACATGACCACAAAGAAGGTTGCTCATTATTTCTCTGATCATTCCATCACAGTCGTCAGCGACGCTCCACTATCAGAGATTCTGCACAACAGAGATGCAACTGGTCGAGTGGCCAAATGGGCGATTGAACTTCTTCCCCTTGATATCAAGTTTGAGGCAAAGAAAGCCATTAAGTCCCAGGCAATAGCAGATTTCCTCGCCGAGTGGATTGAACAACAGCAGCCGACTAAAGTTCACTCGGAGCATTGGACCATGTTCTTTGATGGCTCTAAGATGTTGAATGGTTCTGGTGCTGGGGTTGTCCTGGTTTCCCCCAGAGGAGATAAGCTCAGATATGTGCTCCAGATTCACTTTGATTCCTCCAACAATGAGGCAGAATATGAGGCCCTCTTATATGGGTTGCGCATGGCCATTTCACTCGGCGTCCGTCGCCTGATGGTCTATGGCGACTCGGATTTAGTGGTCAACCAGGTGATGAAAGAGTGGGACGTGAGAAGCCCAGCCATGACTGGATACTGCAGTGCAGTGAGGAAGCTGGAAAAGAAGTTCGAGGGGTTGGAGCTCCATCATATACCCCGACTAAAAAATCAAGCATCTGATGATCTAGCAAAGATAGGTTCCAAGAGAGAGGCCATTCCGAGTGGTGTGTTCTTGGAGCATATACACACTCCGTCAGTCAAAGAAGATCCTTTCACCGAAGAAACTCCACAACCCAAGAGTGCCACAGATCCGACTGAAGTTGAAGTCCCAGCGGTGGTCGACTTGATCATGGAGGTTTTGGTGGTCATTCCCGACTGGACAGTTCCGTATGTCGCATATATCCTGAGAAAAGAGCTTCCGGAGGATGAGGAAGAGGCTCGACAGATCATCCGTCGATCTAAGGCCTTTACCGTAATCAAAGGACAATTATACAGAGAAAGCGCGACTGGAGTTGGTCAGAAGTGCATAACACCAGAAGAAGGTCGACTCATCCTCAATGATATTCACTCGGGAACCTGTGGTCACCATGCGTCCTCTCGGACCATCGTGGCCAAAGCATACCGAGCCGGATTTTACTGGCCAAAGGCGAATGAGATGGCAAAAGAGATAGTGGATAAGTGCGAGGGATGTCAGTTCTACTCGAATATGTCGCACAAGCCTGCGTCGGCTCTGAAGACCATCCCACTCGTCTGGCCTTTCGCAGTATGGGGACTGGACATGGTCGGTCCTTTGAGAACAGGACGAAGTGGCTTCACGCATGTACTGGTGGCAGTCGACAAATTCACCAAGTGGATCGAGGCTAAACCGATCAAGAGCCTTGACACCGGTACTGCTGTTAGCTTCATCAGGGAACTAATATTCAGATATGGAGTCCCGCACAGCATCATTGCGGATAATGGGTCGAACTTTGACTCAGAGGAATTCAGAGATTTCTGCAACTCCCAAGGCACACGGGTCGACTACGCTTCAGTCGCCCATCCGCAGTCGAATGGACAAGCAGAGCGAGCTAATGGACTGATTCTTAAGGGATTGAAGCCTCGACTGATGCGTGATCTCAAACACGCGGCTAGAGCTTGGGTAGACGAACTTCCCTCAGTGCTTTGGGGGCTGCGTACCACACCTAATCGGTCGACCGGAAGAACTCCATTCTTCTTGGTCTACGGAGCTGAAGCAGTCTTGCCGAGTGATCTTCTCCACAATGCCCCTCGAGTTGAAATCTACAACGAAGCAGAGGCTGAACAAGCGCGGCAGGACGCAGTCGACCTTTTAGAGGAAGAAAGGGAGATGGCTCTGATCCGGTCGACCATCTACCAACAAGATTTGCGTCGTTTCCACGCCAGAAATGTGAGAGGTCGAGCCTTCCAGGAAGGGGATTTTGTTCTCCGAGTGGATCAGCACAAACCACACAAGCTTGCTCCTTCTTGGGAAGGCCCCTTCATCGTCACCAAGGTCCTCCACAACGGGGCGTACCGTCCGTCGAGCATAATATCGACGAGCCCCGAGCTTGGAACGCGGAGCTACTCCGCCCATTTTACACTTAAGTTTTATCACTCGGATGAGTTGCAATAAAGTACTTCTGTAGTTCATGGACCTGAAAATAATAGTGTCATAGTTCCTCCATAATTTCTGTCACTTTTTAATTTTGTCCACATAAAATTCCCCCTCAGTGGGTGACTTAGCTGCGAATCTGTTTCGCCTAAGTTATCAAAATCCTACCGAGCGGTAACCCAGACTTTCACTCGGAGGCTTAGCTGCAGCCCTGTGCTCGCCTAAGTTACCAAAATCCTACCGAGTGAAGAGCAACCCTCTCACTCGGAGGCTTAGCTGCAGTCCAAGCACTCGCCTAAGTTATAAAAATCCTACCGAGTGAAGAGCAA